>NC_080043.1:55944807-56244807 GCF_012489685.1 Lotus japonicus | reverse complement strand
CCATGAGATCTCCATCGCCGGGCAGAAATCCAACATTCCACAAGCGTTGAGACCACTTTTCCCCCTCAAGGCCCAAGGCAGCCACCACCACTATAAATGCCAACCTTCACTCCAACATCAAGGGAAGTTCTCACATTCCCATTTTGCATTATGTTACTCTGCCAATTCCCTTACTGACTTAAGCATCGGAGTCCCTGCAAGTACCTCTGGTGCTCTTGCCCCAATGCTCTCCTCAACCAGTTCGCCATTCCATCGGTAACTCGGCACTCTTCTCACCGTTCCCGCCTCCTGCAAGTTTCTGGGACCGACCCTCTCCTGTTGTCGATTCAATTACTACATCCATTTATCTTCTACATGGCTTTACTCTACCACTAGAAACCAAACCAAGGCTTTAAATGCATATGAACAGTACATCTTTCTTATTTCCAACCACCAATCTATTAGGCATTTTAACAAACACCCTCAGTGCAAAGTCAATTCAATTCACCAGCAATCAAGTAATACACACACCATGACATGAATAGAGATAAAGACAAACAAAATTACCCTGCCATTCATGCCTTTGATAGCCTTTTCCGCTTCAATTTCAGACTCGTAGGATACAAAACCAAACCCTTTGGGCCTTTTTGTTTTCGGGTCCAACACAAGTGTAGCTGCAAGTACAGAATTGAACAACAACGCACAGTAAATAAGTTTGGGGGGGGGGGGGAACCAACGTTGGAGAAGAGAAAGAACACAACACAACACAACGCACCTTCTGTAACTGCTCCGAATGGAGAGAACAGCGTCTTCAGCTGCTCCTTTGAAGTGAAAAATGATAGTCCTGAAAGATGATATGAAAAAGGAAACGATGTTCAAAAAGTGATGGAGCGGGTGAGATTGAAGAACATGAGTGAAAGAGAAGAAACCTAACTGCTGATGAATAGCCTTGTCCCGATTCCTTGAGACATGTCAACTTTCCGGTTGCTGTGTTGCTCGATCCTGTTAGAAAGCGCTTGGGGGTGAGAATTGCTGAAGTTTGCCTTTATTTTTTTTAATTAGGAAGAAGTAGGGGTAGGAGTGTGAATAGAGTCTAGTTCCACTTATGTTTGTTTTTTTACCGGATAAACTACCCTTCTCCATGGTTGATCCCTAGATCTTCATGTTGTCCATAAATCATATGTTCATTAGCTCTTATCAAACTATTATCCCTAGTATCATTTGGGATAATTCACACTAAATTACTAAATAAATAAATAGGTTTAGTATTTTTTTTGTGTAAAACTGTTATCCTTTTTCGGAGGCAATCATGTTCAGTCGAAAATATCTACATCATGGTGGGGCTAGTTAAGACCCTAGTTTTTAGTTATAGTTAAATAATTAGTTTCCTATTCACGCTTAGGTTTCGATGTATCGTGAAAGGAACCTGAACAAGTGTTTGCAGAATTGGATGACTTAATGAAGGATAAAGTTCAGGAAATGACTAAGGATATTACTATAGTCGGGTTAAGTTATAGCACGAGCCTTTTGCACTTCTGCCTTAGGGCGAGAGCGTCCGTAAAAGGCTATTTCCGCTCTTAAACCATTGTGTAAGAGAAATTCAAAATCTTTAGAAAAATAAGAATCTCTCTTTATTCTTCCCATGACCAGTGTTTCGATACAGAACTCTGAACTATACGCACGATAGGTTTCACTTCTCGGAAGCCCGACGAAGCTAAACTTTATCTTCTTAAAGACTCTAAAATAAGCAATGAATGAAGACTTTTTCTATTTGGAGCTTCTAACAAAGTTTCCATCCACGCTTTCTTATTTCCTTCGACGATTGCAACCTTTCTTCAGTAGGAAGTTTCTTCATCCGACGTTAACTGCAAAAAGTAGTTTTTTCGGGTTAAATTGATTCATACCGCTTTTGGGATATGATACTTACATGCTATGATAAGACCTATTTAACCTAAGTATCTATTCCCGTACACTTTACATGTCGTTTGTATTATCTATACTATTCTGTGAGTTGACCTTCGTGCCTTGCCTTCTATGTATGTTTGTGTTTGGGCGGTCGGCAAACTGTCAGCTGTCGATGGCCTAAACCAAGTATGAGATGCCGGATAGGACGAACCCCGCCGCATGGGTGACTGACCCCGCCAGTCACCGAGCGATCTATATGAGGAGGGTTATGGAGGACAGGATAGATGAGCATGAGAATTTGACTAAAGGAGTACTACGACGCTACTCGATGAGCTTTAACCTACCGCCTACGGTGCACTGCAGACCTGGCACTAGTGCACCACCACTGTCGTTGTCTGACGATGAGGATCCTTTTGAGGATGAGGCTGCTGATGGAGCATCATCTGGACCGAGTTCTCATGTCGTCGTTGACCATTCACACGCCGCGTCTTCTTCTAGGCTTGTTGAGCCAAAGGAGGAGCCTGTCACCGCTTCTACCACCCGCTTCGGGGCATCTACTTCCTTCCGTGGCTATCGCGTGGAACCATTGGTCTACGTGATGGAGGAGGATGTCCTCACCGACATGGTGGATGTGGAGACCGGGGTTTCTAGGTCAGTGATCCGGATAGTGAGGAGAGAGGTTCTAGATGTGGGCATAGAGGTGATCGTTGTGGATTCTAACACTGATGACAACTACGCTAGCGAGGAGGAGGAGGAGGAGGAGTGTTGAGAGACTCGCTTCCTTAGGTGAATAGAGTAGGTGTCGTGTCGTAGCTCTGATTTGTCATTTCTTATTTTGGGGCAGGGTAGGTCCCCGACTATTAGCTTTTTGTGTGATTCTCTTCCATGAGGATCACATGGAGTTTGTCGGACGTAGGAGATCTCGAGGATGCTATTTTAGGTTGACTTACTCACTTTAGAGGACTGTATTTATAAACCTATCACTCTAACTATGGATCTGTACATATTTGCCTACGAGCTTACTTTCCGTTACTTTCTGTCACTGGAGGTTACTCATGACGTGGCTTTTGATTACAACGGGGGCTGTAAATATATTGTACATTAATTTATGTTTATCGCATTCCGGTTGCGTCTTTATTTTGGAAAGTCTTTTGTTTTAAAAAGAAAAACGAAAAAAAAAACATGTTTTTCCGCTTTATTTTAATTTTGAGTTACTAAGTGACATCCAGAAATCGGGATGTTACAGGCTAACTCTTCTAGTGGAGGTTCTTAATATCCACGAGACTTGAACCTGAAACCTTGCTTAAGAGAAATCAAGCATGTACCACTTAAACCAACCACACGTTGATTTTTTATTTTAATTTTTAGTGTTTTAAAAAAACTTATTTAATTAAAAAAGATGACACTTACAAATAATGTAAATTTTTTTTTCTTAATTAATATATTCTCACAAGTAGCCATGAGATGAGACTTATTTTTTATCTCACAATCAACACATTAAGTTTTTTTTATAATTCGTTGTAAGTAAATTAGTACAAATTATCTATCCTCAGGGTTCGAATTCTGACCCTTACAATTACCCTTAGCTCAACAATGTGAGCTACCCATCTCACCCCATCAACACACTAAGTGATAGAGGGCTAACAAATGAGTTTTTTTGTTCACAACAGTTAAGAATTAAAAAGGGTTAAATAAGTATTTCGTCCCTAAACTTTGAGGGAGTTTTGATTTTCATCCCTCGCTGGAAAATCTTTTGAAATACGCTCTCAAACTTTAGGAAATAGCTGGGATTGGTCCTCACCGGAAAAAACGAACTCCGATGACTAGCCAAATGTATGGCGGCGCTGACGTGGAGCGCCACCTATTTCAATGAGGGACCAAAACCAATTTTTTTTAAAAAATGTTCAATTGCACTTTTGGTCCCTGACGTTTGACCTTTGTGCAATTTGAATCCTCTTTGTTTAAAAGGAGCGATTTTAGTCCACCAGAGATCGATTTGTGACAATTGGGTCCTGTCGTTAGTTTGCCATCCAATTCCAAACAAAATTTGCACGCGTGGCACTCATTAATGACATATTTTACTGAGTGCCGCTATTTGGTACGAGGGAAAGTGGCACGATGATGCACGAAGGTGATTGGATTTCATTAGTTCTTTCTGTTTCTCTCTCCTGCTGCCATTTTTTACACTTCCTTTCTCTTTCTGATTAACTTTGGCAAATCAGTCTGTTTTCCCTTTCTTTATTACATACTTACATCGCTCATTCATGACTATCATTTTCCTCTTCTGCTTTCAATCATCTCAATTGCAAGCCCTAATATTTTCCCATAAATTTAATGGGTATGGAACCAGACAATAGATCATTGTAAAGTAGCGTAGCGACGGAGTTTTCCGGCAATTGTTATCCATCTAAGAGAACTAAATCTGTGCGTTGTTCAATCATGGTAGCCTTGGCGAAGCCACCATGTGCGGCGCAGGCATGGTAGTTGGGGGAGGCGACGCAAGACTTCCCAGGATACGATAGGAAGCCTCCAGATCTGCACGGATCTAAAAAGGCGGTGCAGCGGTGTTTTCCGGCAGTGGTGGCTTGCGGTGTGAAAGTGGAGAGAAATTTTTATTTCTTTGGAGAATGGAGATTTGGAGATGCGATGGTAACTGGTATGCAAGACAGTGCTTCAGTTTTTGGAGTTATTTCTAATTTTGTACTTTTAAAAAGATAAAAATAATGTTATTTTCAAAATAAAAAATTATAAAAAAAAGGCAAAGCACGTAAGTCGTGCACTCTCGTGTGGATGGCCATCGTGCCTCATATCATTTTTCTATTTTACCACTTAGATGTCATGTAGATAAAAAGGAATTAAAACATTTTTTTTCATCCAAAAAAATGTATATGATAAAGGGAAGGCCACGAATTGAATCTTCATCTTCATCCTTATGCAGTTATGCTTATCTACATCTTCATAAACAAAACCCAAAAAATCATAACTAAACCCATAAAATTAAAATCACACCAGAAAACCCAAACCCACAAAATTAAAGTCTTCATCTTCCACCTATTATTAATAACCTCAACAGCAAAAAAAAAAAGGAGGGAGAGAACTCAAATCATAAATCTTCTTCTTCCTCTGCAACTCCAGTTCTTGATCCTCCTCCTCTAGCCCCTTGCAATCGAACCCAGTTGCTCACCCTTTTTCCGTTCAATCAAAATCCAGGTGCAATCAATTTTGGCTTGGCTGTTTGCGGCAGGGATCTGGGTTTGATTACGCTTTATGGGTTACGGCAGAGATTGATTATGGCTTGGCTGATTGCGGGGCTGAGAAAAGGGGTTAAAGGTTACTGGGTGTATATGAAAGGATGAAGGTGCTGCCATATGGTGTTTACGAGGTTTGCAAAGTGAGCTTTCTTTCCTCCTTCCCTTTTCTAATTGTGATATGATTCTGTTTTTGGTTTTATATTAAGGGGTTTCTTTTCATCTTCCTCTCTTCTGTACATGGTTCCGGCTAATTGGTGGTTCATGATGGGCTTGGCTTGGTTGAGGTCGAAGGGAAAGGGGTTCAAAAGGGTTTAATTTTATTTTTTAAATTAATGTATATTATCTATACTTATATTAAAACACTAACATTCCAAGAAATTTTCTGCAATGAGAGCTATCCAACCCTTTTCCATCCAATCCCAAACTTACACATGTCCCCTCATGTATTATTTTATTACGTTTTATTCTCTCTTTCTTCATTCTGAATGGGGCACTTTTCTCTAAAATAATACTATTTTATTCTCTTTCTCTTCAGATGGGTCCCCTCCTCTCTCAAATTATATTATTTTATTCCCTCTCTCCTTCAGTTTAATTTTTTCCTTCATTTGTTTTAATGATTCCCTTTCCCCATGCATTATTTCCCACGCTTCCCTATTCTCTCCAATCATATCTGTTAATTCCCTTTTATATGCTCTTTCAAATTCTTATTAAAATTTCCTTTGTTTTTTTTTGGAACTTGATTCCTTAATTTATCTTTCTCCCTCAATTCTTAAAATTTTCCACCTCTTCCCGTTCTTCATTTGCTTTCACAAAGATTTATTTTTCTTTACTCTTTATGGATTCGGTATTTTCGAAAAATCCTTATTAAAATTTGCGTAACGATGCTATTAATCCCCTTTTTTATGTTCTTTCAAATTCTTATTAATTTTTCTTTGTTTTTTTTGGAACTCGAATCCTTAATTTTTTTTTCTCCATCAATACTTTAAGTGTTATTCCTCTTTCCGTTCTTCATTTGCTTTTTCCAAGATTTTTTTCTTTCCTCTTTATGGATTCGGTATTTTCAAAAAATGTCTTTATTTGTTTTTTTTTTTTGGAACTCGAATTACGTAGGTAATCCAAAGGTTTTGTGCCCTGGTTTTTTTCTATATAAGCCCCTTTGGTTTGAAGTATTGATTCGTTATCCAAATTTGCATCGACTGTTTTGTAGAACTCTAAGATTTTCTGTTTCATCTATCCTATGGCTCTCAAAGTTGATGATCTGTCCAAAATTGATGCTTCTAAAGAAGCTTGGGTTGTAGTTGTGAAGGTCCTTCGATTGTGGTTAACTCCTAGCTACTCAGGTCTAAGCTTCCTTCATCTTTGGAAATGGTTTTGATGGACTCAAAGGTATCTTTTATTTTGTTTTTTAATTTTTATATCGTTGCTTTAAATTTTTTTGATATTTTGTTTTTTGTTATTTTTTCAAGGGCTGTAAAATTCATGCATCTATCAGACGAACATTGGTATATCGATTCCAGAACCAGTTAACTGAGGGGCGTGTTTATCAAATATCTTTCTTTGGTGTTTGCGAGAATGGAGGCGAATTCAGGACAACCTCTCACTCATACAAGATCAATTTCCAAATGCATTCCAGTGTCAGGCTTATGTCTTCAACCTCTATCACCGGAAACCCATTTTCATTCATGTCTTTGTCTGATGTAGTATTCAAAGAACCTGATACCTCATTCCTTATAGGTATTTGATTAATTTGTTTTTTTTTAATTTATTAGTATTTTTTTTAAGTTGTATATTAATTTTTGTTTTATTTTTTCTGTTAATTATGTTGCTCGCCTCTTATTTATTTTCTTTGGCTTCCAGACGTAATTGGTATATTGACTGGGTCTTCTGGAGAGCAACAATTTGAAAAATATGGTAAAATGCAGAAGAGGATAACTCTAGAAATTGAACAGGAAGGGTATGTATAATCTTAAATTAAGCTTATCTCATCCTTTTTTCTTATGTTGATTATTTTAATCTTCTTCTATTTGTTTAATGCAGAGTTCGTGTTGAAGCTGCATTTTTTGGAAAATATGTCGACGAAATCTTTGGACAATTGGCTTCTGGAGACATGACCAATGCGGTTGTTGTAGTCCAATTTGCAAAGATTAAGCCTTTTAAAGGTATTCCTTTGATTTTCAGTTTTTTCAATGTATTTGTTATCTTTATTCTTATTTTGTTTTTCTTTTTGGTTCTCAGGAAAACCAAGCATTCAAAATGTGTATGGTGCAACTCAGATTCTTTTTAACCCTCCTATTGACGAAGCAGCCTCTGTTCGCGAAAGGTTTGTTGAAAATCATGGTCCTGATGCTCAAGTAATTAGTCAACTTCAAGACTCCGGAAAGCTTTTTGTAGCAGAAGATTTCTTGAAGCTTCATGAAGGAAAAACTATTGAGCAAATTAAAGATTTGGTCGAAGTAATGTTTCGTTTTTATAATTTTTATCATCCTATGTATTTATTTGTATTATGTTTCGATATTTAACTTTCTGTTTTTTTATTCTGTTTTTTTAGAAGTGTGTGTGCGTTGTTCTTGCTGTGGTCAAATTCATTCCAGACGACAATACTTGGTATTACCCGGCTTGCAAATGCAATAAGAAGGTTTACCCAGCGGATGATATGTATTTTTGTGAGGCATGTGTTCGTCACGTTGTTACGACCATTCCTAAGTATAAAATTCGTCTTAGGGTTATGGATTCTAAGGATTCCACCACATTTGTTCTTTTTGACCAAGAAGCGTCTAATCTTTTAAATAAACCTTGCGCTAAGTTAGTTGAGAAGTGTCAGAATGTGTGTTGCAATTTATTTTCAACTTTATTGTCGTCTAATTATTCATATTTTAAGGTATTGATGCATGTCTTTGTTTTATAATTTTCAGTCCCCATACGACTCCCAAATGCCGCAGGAGATTTTGAATTTAATAGATAAGTCTTTTCTTGGGATCTTATTTCTGTTTTCATCTATTTAGGATCTTAATGAGGACTTTAACATTGCTGTTAATCCTAATGTCCCTTCTCTGAGCAATGAATCGGCTTTTGACTTAAGTAAGAAAATTCATGAAGGTAATATTGTTTCGGCTCCCGTGCGTGAATTGAAGATGCAATACTCTTCTAATTCAAAAAATAGGCTGGGAATGTCTGATATCGTTTCCAAAGGGAAGGTTAGTATCTTTTTTTTAATAACATTTTGTAAAATTATGTTTTAATTTATTTAATTTTTAAACATGTTTCTATTCTACAGGGTATTATCTCTTCTAACCCTTCTAATGGGCCTTCCTCTGGATCTGAGAAAATGGTTATTCCTCCAGTCAAGTCTAATAAAGATGTTGCTATTGGTGGTGTTGTTAACATTAATTCTGTTACACAAATTGATGGTATTACGCTTCTAAGTCTATTGATCAGGTCTATTGTTCTCCCTTAAACGTTTTTGGAATTAATTTTCCATTTGTAATTTCTGTTAGTTAATCAAAGCCATTTTTAATTTAATATTGTTTTTGAAATATTGTTAGACTAAGGAAGCCAAAGTTAATTACAAGTTGAAGTCAGATGCGGATAAAAATGGCAAGTCTTTTACTAATAAGGCTGGTTCTGCTGATTATAAAAAGAATGAGCAGGTATTTTTTTTCCTTCCTTTGTATCTATTCCCCTTCTGTTTTTATATAAACAAACTTTTAAAATAATTTTTATATGTTGCAGGGTTGTGAGAAGGATGTTTGTGCATAGATGGATTTCTCCAGGCTGTAGCAACTATTGATGGTGGAATTCAGAACGAAGTTCATGATGATAGTAACGTTTCTCCTCCTTTAAAGCGTCCTATCCATGCTGATCCAGAAGCCATTACTACGGATGTTGAGAAGAAGAAGTTCTTAAAGGTTGTCAAGAAAGAGAAGATTTAAATGAGAAGAGGATAGTCTTTTTTATTACAATGGATGTTGGTTTTCATGTATTTTGTTTGCTCTATGAGCCCTCAACAAGTTTGAAAGAACTTTCTTTTAGTTTTCGTGAATTTTCCCTTTTATGTCTCTTTATTATGCTCTATGAGCTTTGATATATTATGTTTTGGATTTGATGTATGGGGATTTGTTCCTTTATTAAGTTAATGTCATTGGTTTTTCCATTTTCTCAACAGTTATCGTGATCTATTGTGTTTTTTTTTTCTTTTTATACATTTTTTTATATAAAACCCAAATAAATCTTATACATAATCGAATTTTTTTGACCCTGGTTTATATTATAATTAATGGACAGGCACTGCTTTGAAGCTCTAGACAGATCTTTGAATGACATCATGAAGACTCAAATCAATTTTTGGGCATGAAATTCCATTTGGGGGAAAAGTAGTTGTCTTAGGTGGAGACTTCAGGCAGATCCTTCCGGTAATTTTGAAAGGAAGTAGATCTGACATTATTTCAGCTACTATTAATTCATCATATCTATGGAAGAACTGCAAAGTAATGAAATTAACTACCAATATGAGATTGCAACACGCAGGTTCCTCTTCTACAGCTAGGGAAATCAAAGAATTTGCATATTGGCTACTTCAAGTAGGTGATGGAACAGTTAAGACTGTCGATGAAGATGATTCTATCATTGAAATTCCGTCAGATCTGTTAGTTGGGGAGTCTGACAAGCCTTTACTTGACTTAGTAAATTTTGCATATCCAGATGTTGTTGCTAATCTGGAAAACCATGCATATTTTGAACAAAGAGCACTCCTTGCTCCTTCTCTTGAAAGCGTTGAAGAGGTAAACAACTTCATGATGTCTATGATTCATGGAGAGGAAACATAATATCTGAGTTATGATACTCCGTGTAGATCGGATGATGATTCTGAAATAGATGCGGAATGGTTCACTACAGAGTTCCTAAATGATGTTAAATGCTTTGGACTTCCAAACCATCGAATCGTTTTGAAAGTTGGGGTTCCTATCATGTTGATTCGTAATTTAGATCAGTCTGCTGGACTGTGTAATGGCACTCGATTGATGGTTACAGATTTGACGCCGTATATTATTGTTGCTACAGCACTATCAGGTTCAAAATCCGGAAAACCGGTTTATATTCCGAGGTTGAGCTTGAAGGTGTGAAAAACGGCTAGAAGGGGGGGGTTGAATAGCGTTTTCAATATAAAAACTTTCCCCTTAAGATTTAAAGTAAATATTTTCGGTTTCTCTAAGATAGATGGTGCAGCGGATAAAGATAGAGAGAAGAGAAAAGCACACAAGTATTTTATCCTGGTTCACTTGATAAATCCCTCAAGCTAATCCAGTCCACCCGTTAAGGTGATTTCTTCCTTCTTAGAATGAAGGCAATCCACTAATCAGATAATTGTTACAACTGCACTTGAAACCTACAAGTGACTAACAATACACTGACTTAGCTATCACTAAGATTCACTCTCTTAGTCTTCTCTAGGATCCGATCAACCTTGATCTCCTAAAGGAATCACCACTAAGATTCACTCTCTTAGTCTTCTTAAGGATACTGACCTACCTGGTCCCTTAAGGAAAATCAAACAACTGTTTGAGGTTGGTGTTTACAAAGGTTTGCTTCTAAATAAGCTGAGTGTAAACCAAATAAGAATAGATGAAGAAAGTAGAGGCTTGAATCTTTTCTTGTATTGCAGCTCTTGATTTCTCTCACTTAGCTTTCTTCTTTTCTTCAGCCTTTTATAGTCCAAGGTGCAAAGGATATTTCTGTTGAGAGAATATGACCGTTGGAGGGCATTTCTGGAACTTCCAGAACCTGCTGTGGCTGAACCTTGGTAGGTAGGCTTTTCAGAATAGTACGCTGCTCTTGTACTTCTCGATAGAGACATTTGCCTTTAACCATTGACTTCTGATCAGAGTTATGCTTCGTGTTGGAACTTGTGAAGCTTGGTGATCAGAGTCAGAGGGATGCTTGGATCCTCTGACCTTCGTTACTTCTGCTTCTGAACCTTCAGAGCTTCTGAACCTTCAGAGCCTCTGGTCTTCAGATCTTCTGATCCTCAGATCTTCTGATCCTCTGATCTTCTGATCCTCTGATCCTCTGATCTTCAGATCCTCTGATCTTCAGATCCTCTGATCTTCAGATCCTCTGATCTTCTGATCCTTCTGACGAATATATCTTCTGGTGTCAGAATCAGAACCTGTTTGTCAAAACACTCAAGACAAACATTAGAGTATCATAGTTGTTCATCCACAAATAAATACTTGTTATCATCAAAACATAGAGTTGTACCACATGACCAAATCTTGATCTTACAATCTCCCCCTTTTTGATGATGACAAAACCATGTATTTTGATGAGCAACTCTAAACAAATAAACTGAATACACTCAGAGTATAAGGTATCAGAGTTAAAACTTATCCTGATGTGTATAGTTTATCTTGCTCCTTCTGAATCCAAGACTCGTGCTTGATTCTGAGCTAAGCTCCCCCTGAATCTAATACTTAATATCAACGTTAGTAATATATAGATTCTGAGCTAAATAATATAGGAGTTGTCAAGATACTATAAGTTCTCCCCCTTTTTGTCATAAGCAAAAAGAATGAAGGTGGAAAAAAAATAGTAAGAGCATAAGACGAAATACTCCCCCTCAGAAGGAATACCAAGGGATACTTGGCTGCTGATTAGTATATCTTCTTATGAGAGCAGAAGTGTCAAAGTCCAGAGGTTCTGGTGACATCTCCATTCTGGAAAAAATTCCATCTTCAGATGCTTCAGAATGACAAGCTATGAAACTACTCTTCTTCTGATGACGCAAGTCAGAAGTTGTAGTAGCATCTTCTGATGTTGTTGCTTCTGGTTTGACAAGTTCTGAGTCTTTGTTTCTTTCTGAAACGGTCATGCTCATCTCTACAAGCTTTTTCAGCTAGCTTTGACTTGACCAAAACTTACTCTACTGATGCCTCCAAGATTAACTTCACCTTCAGGTTCAAGTTTTGGATCTTGGGACATATGCCTTTCTCCCGTCATGTGTTGCCTGCATCCACTGTCCAGGTTCCATGGTTGGAGTTTCGATGGACCTATTGAAGATATCTGCAACATATATAATCTTATCCCTAGGTACCCACTTTCTGGGTCCTTTCTTGTTAGTTAGCCCAGAAGTTCTGACAACTTTGGGTCTTTCAACAGGATAATATACAGGAATTTTTGCATGATATTTAGACATGGAGAAAGATCCCTTTATAAGAGGAGGTTTAGCAGCTTCAGCAGGTACAGGGTCAGGCAATATGGTACCAGAGGGAACAAAGCATTCATACAAAGATTTAGCTTTAGGCACAGAGGGCTCATTTCTAATTGGTTTAGAATACCCAATGCCACGCATTCCATTTCTGCTCACGCCATAGATCAATGAAGCCATCAAGCTTCTATCTACGCTTTTAGCCAGGAATCTTTGAAAAGATTTTTCATACTTAGATTCATGCTTACTATCAGAGGCATCGCAGGCAATAACTTCTTCTAACTTAGCAATTTGATTCTTAAGCACAGAGTTAGAATTGATCAAAGCATGATTATCATTTTTCAAATCAGAAATAATTTTCTCATGTTCAACAGAAGTTTCAGAGGCAGCAGAGAAATTCTTTTTCAACCTTTTATGCTTAGTCAAGAGAGAGTTATATTTATCCATAATTTCAGACAAAGCATCTTTAAGTTCAGAAGTTGAGAAAGAATCAAATACCTCATTTTCATCGTCAGAGTCTGGATCTCCTTCTGATTCTGAGTCAGAGTCAACACCCTAGGCACAGAGGGCTCATTTCTAATTGGTTTAGAATACCCAATGCCACGCATTCCATTTCTGCTCACGCCATAGATCAATGAAGCCATCAAGCTTCTATCTACGCTTTTAGCCAGGAATCTTTGAAAAGATTTTTCATACTTAGATTCATGCTTACTATCAGAGGCATCGCAGGCAATAACTTCTTCTAACTTAGCAATTTGATTCTTAAGCACAGAGTTAGAATTGATCAAAGCATGACGCTGCTCTTGTACTTCTCGATAGAGACATTTGCCTTTAACCATTGACTTCTGATCAGAGTTATGCTTCGTGTTGGAACTTGTGAAGCTTGGTGATCAGAGTCAGAGGGATGCTTGGATCCTCTGACCTTCGTTACTTCTGCTTCTGAACCTTCAGAGCTTCTGAACCTTCAGAGCCTCTGGTCTTCAGATCTTCTGATCCTCAGATCTTCTGATCCTCTGATCTTCTGATCCTCTGATCCTCTGATCTTCAGATCCTCTGATCTTCAGATCCTCTGATCTTCAGATCCTCTGATCTTCTGATCCTTCTGACGAATATATCTTCTGGTGTCAGAATCAGAACCTGTTTGTCAAAACACTCAAGACAAACATTAGAGTATCATAGTTGTTCATCCACAAATAAATACTTGTTATCATCAAAACATAGAGTTGTACCACATGACCAAATCTTGATCTTACAATCTCCCCCTTTTTGATGATGACAAAACCATGTATTTTGATGAGCAACTCTAAACAAATAAACTGAATACACTCAGAGTATAAGGTATCAGAGTTAAAACTTATCCTGATGTGTATAGTTTATCTTGCTCCTTCTGAATCCAAGACTCGTGCTTGATTCTGAGCTAAGCTCCCCCTGAATCTAATACTTAATATCAACGTTAGTAATATATAGATTCTGAGCTAAATAATATAGGAGTTGTCAAGATACTATAAGTTCTCCCCCTTTTTGTCATAAGCAAAAAGAATGAAGGTGGAAAAAAAAATAGTAAGAGCATAAGACGAAATACTCCCCCTCAGAAGGAATACCAAGGGATACTTGGCTGCTGATTAGTATATCTTCTTATGAGAGCAGAAGTGTCAAAGTCCAGAGGTTCTGGTGACATCTCCATTCTGGAAAAAATTCCATCTTCAGATGCTTCAGAATGACAAGCTATGAAACTACTCTTCTTCTGATGACGCAAGTCAGAAGTTGTAGTAGCATCTTCTGATGTTGTTGCTTCTGGTTTGACAAGTTCTGAGTCTTTGTTTCTTTCTGAAACGGTCATGCTCATCTCTACAAGCTTTTTCAGCTAGCTTTGACTTGACCAAAACTTACTCTACTGATGCCTCCAAGATTAACTTCACCTTCAGGTTCAAGTTTTGGATCTTGGGACATATGCCTTTCTCCCGTCATGTGTTGCCTGCATCCACTGTCCAGGTTCCATGGTTGGAGTTTCGATGGACCTATTGAAGATATCTGCAACATATATAATCTTATCCCTAGGTACCCACTTTCTGGGTCCTTTCTTGTTAGTTAGCCCAGAAGTTCTGACAACTTTGGGTCTTTCAACAGGATAATATACAGGAATTTTTGCATGATATTTAGACATGGAGAAAGATCCCTTTATAAGAGGAGGTTTAGCAGCTTCAGCAGGTACAGGGTCAGGCAATATGGTACCAGAGGGAACAAAGCATTCATACAAAGATTTAGCTTTAGGCACAGAGGGCTCATTTCTAATTGGTTTAGAATACCCAATGCCACGCATTCCATTTCTGCTCACGCCATAGATCAATGAAGCCATCAAGCTTCTATCTACGCTTTTAGCCAGGAATCTTTGAAAAGATTTTTCATACTTAGATTCATGCTTACTATCAGAGGCATCGCAGGCAATAACTTCTTCTAACTTAGCAATTTGATTCTTAAGCACAGAGTTAGAATTGATCAAAGCATGATTATCATTTTTCAAATCAGAAATAATTTTCTCATGTTCAACAGAAGTTTCAGAGGCAGCAGAGAAATTCTTTTTCAACCTTTTATGCTTAGTCAAGAGAGAGTTATATTTATCCATAATTTCAGACAAAGCATCTTTAAGTTCAGAAGTTGAGAAAGAATCAAATACCTCATTTTCATCGTCAGAGTCTGGATCTCCTTCTGATTCTGAGTCAGAGTCAACACCCTAGGCACAGAGGGCTCATTTCTAATTGGTTTAGAATACCCAATGCCACGCATTCCATTTCTGCTCACGCCATAGATCAATGAAGCCATCAAGCTTCTATCTACGCTTTTAGCCAGGAATCTTTGAAAAGATTTTTCATACTTAGATTCATGCTTACTATCAGAGGCATCGCAGGCAATAACTTCTTCTAACTTAGCAATTTGATTCTTAAGCACAGAGTTAGAATTGATCAAAGCATGACGCTGCTCTTGTACTTCTCGATAGAGACATTTGCCTTTAACCATTGACTTCTGATCAGAGTTATGCTTCGTGTTGGAACTTGTGAAGCTTGGTGATCAGAGTCAGAGGGATGCTTGGATCCTCTGACCTTCGTTACTTCTGCTTCTGAACCTTCAGAGCTTCTGAACCTTCAGAGCCTCTGGTCTTCAGATCTTCTGATCCTCAGATCTTCTGATCCTCTGATCTTCTGATCCTCTGATCCTCTGATCTTCAGATCCTCTGATCTTCAGATCCTCTGATCTTCAGATCCTCTGATCTTCTGATCCTTCTGACGAATATATCTTCTGGTGTCAGAATCAGAACCTGTTTGTCAAAACACTCAAGACAAACATTAGAGTATCATAGTTGTTCATCCACAAATAAATACTTGTTATCATCAAAACATAGAGTTGTACCACATGACCAAATCTTGATCTTACAATCTCCCCCTTTTTGATGATGACAAAACCATGTATTTTGATGAGCAACTCTAAACAAATAAACTGAATACACTCAGAGTATAAGGTATCAGAGTTAAAACTTATCCTGATGTGTATAGTTTATCTTGCTCCTTCTGAATCCAAGACTCGTGCTTGATTCTGAGCTAAGCTCCCCCTGAATCTAATACTTAATATCAACGTTAGTAATATATAGATTCTGAGCTAAATAATATAGGAGTTGTCAAGATACTATAAGTTCTCCCCCTTTTTGTCATAAGCAAAAAGAATGAAGGTGGAAAAAAAAATAGTAAGAGCATAAGACGAAATACTCCCCCTCAGAAGGAATACCAAGGGATACTTGGCTGCTGATTAGTATATCTTCTTATGAGAGCAGAAGTGTCAAAGTCCAGAGGTTCTGGTGACATCTCCATTCTGGAAAAAATTCCATCTTCAGATGCTTCAGAATGACAAGCTATGAAACTACTCTTCTTCTGATGACGCAAGTCAGAAGTTGTAGTAGCATCTTCTGATGTTGTTGCTTCTGGTTTGACAAGTTCTGAGTCTTTGTTTCTTTCTGAAACGGTCATGCTCATCTCTACAAGCTTTTTCAGCTAGCTTTGACTTGACCAAAACTTACTCTACTGATGCCTCCAAGATTAACTTCACCTTCAGGTTCAAGTTTTGGATCTTGGGACATATGCCTTTCTCCCGTCATGTGTTGCCTGCATCCACTGTCCAGGTTCCATGGTTGGAGTTTCGATGGACCTATTGAAGATATCTGCAACATATATAATCTTATCCCTAGGTACCCACTTTCTGGGTCCTTTCTTGTTAGTTAGCCCAGAAGTTCTGACAACTTTGGGTCTTTCAACAGGATAATATACAGGAATTTTTGCATGATATTTAGACATGGAGAAAGATCCCTTTATAAGAGGAGGTTTAGCAGCTTCAGCAGGTACAGGGTCAGGCAATATGGTACCAGAGGGAACAAAGCATTCATACAAAGATTTAGCTTTAGGCACAGAGGGCTCATTTCTAATTGGTTTAGAATACCCAATGCCACGCATTCCATTTCTGCTCACGCCATAGATCAATGAAGCCATCAAGCTTCTATCTACGCTTTTAGCCAGGAATCTTTGAAAAGATTTTTCATACTTAGATTCATGCTTACTATCAGAGGCATCGCAGGCAATAACTTCTTCTAACTTAGCAATTTGATTCTTAAGCACAGAGTTAGAATTGATCAAAGCATGATTATCATTTTTCAAATCAGAAATAATTTTCTCATGTTCAACAGAAGTTTCAGAGGCAGCAGAGAAATTCTTTTTCAACCTTTTATGCTTAGTCAAGAGAGAGTTATATTTATCCATAATTTCAGACAAAGCATCTTTAAGTTCAGAAGTTGAGAAAGAATCAAATACCTCATTTTCATCGTCAGAGTCTGGATCTCCTTCTGATTCTGAGTCAGAGTCAACAGCTTCCTTTGACTCTGCTCCTTTGTCTTTGACAATAGCCATGAGTCCTTGGACTTCACCATCAGAGTCAACATCCTCTGATTCTGATTCATCAAAAGTCACCATCAGACTTTTCTTTGGTTTGAAATGCTTCTTTGACTTTTCGTCCTTTGATGAACCTTTGTATTTGCTCTGCCTGTGCTTCCAGATGCAGTTGAACTTTCTGGATATCAGAGTCAGCTCATCTTCATCAGAATCTTCTGATGCTTCTTCAGATTCTTCTGCTCCAGCTTGGAGAGCTTTTGACTTCTCAGATTTAGCCTTCTCAGAGCGCTTCAGCTCATGGCATTTCAGTATGCTGATGAGTTCTTCTAAACTCATATGCTCAACATCTCTTGTAAGCTCTATTGAAGTCACTAAAGGCATCCAGCTTTCAGGAAGACTTCTGATGACCCTTATGACATGATCTTTTGTAGTGTAGCTTTTGTTGAGAGGTCTTATTCCAGCTACGAGCAACTGAAATCTGGAAAGCATATCCTCAATGGATTCGTTAGGTTCCATTTGGAAGGATTCATACTGCTTGATCAGAGACAACGCCTTTGTCTCTTTCACCTTTTTGTTTCCTTCATGTGTCATCTTTAAGGAATCAAGGATACACTTAGCGGAATCACGATCAGTAATTTTCACATATTCTTCATATGAAATGGCACTTTGCAGAATAGCTCTTGATCTGTGATGATCTCTGAACTCCTTCTTTTGATCTTCACTCATCTTCTTCCTTGGGATCTTTACACCATGTTCATCGACAGGAGGGGTGTAGCCATCAACAACAAAATCCCAGAGATCAGGATCAAAGCCAAGAAAGAAGCTTTTGATTCTATCTTTCCAAAAATCAAATCTCTGACCATCAAAGATAGGTGGTCTTGCACTGTATTGATATTTGCTTGTAGTAGTGGTGGAATCCATGAGTTTTTCACACTGGCCCGGATCTACTGAACACTGTTAAGTGTGGTAATCAGAACCAGGCTCTGATACCAATTGAAGGTGTGAAAAACGGCTAGAAGGGGGGGGTTGAATAGCGTTTTCAATATAAAAACTTTCCCCTTAAGATTTAAAGTAAATATTTTCGGTTTCTCTAAGATAGATGGTGCAGCGGATAAAGATAGAGAGAAGAGAAAAGCACACAAGTATTTTATCCTGGTTCACTTGATAAATCCCTCAAGCTAATCCAGTCCACCCGTTAAGGTGATTTCTTCCTTCTTAGAATGAAGGCAATCCACTAATCAGATAATTGTTACAACTGCACTTGAAACCTACAAGTGACTAACAATACACTGACTTAGCTATCACTAAGATTCACTCTCTTAGTCTTCTCTAGGATCCGATCAACCTTGATCTCCTAAAGGAATCACCACTAAGATTCACTCTCTTAGTCTTCTTAAGGATACTGACCTACCTGGTCCCTTAAGGAAAATCAAACAACTGTTTGAGGTTGGTGTTTACAAAGGTTTGCTTCTAAATAAGCTGAGTGTAAACCAAATAAGAATAGATGAAGAAAGTAGAGGCTTGAATCTTTTCTTGTATTGCAGCTCTTGATTTCTCTCACTTAGCTTTCTTCTTTTCTTCAGCCTTTTATAGTCCAAGGTGCAAAGGATATTTCTGTTGAGAGAATATGACCGTTGGAGGGCATTTCTGGAACTTCCAGAACCTGCTGTGGCTGAACCTTGGTAGGTAGGCTTTTCAGAATAGTACGCTGCTCTTGTACTTCTCGATAGAGACATTTGCCTTTAACCATTGACTTCTGATCAGAGTTATGCTTCGTGTTGGAACTTGTGAAGCTTGGTGATCAGAGTCAGAGGGATGCTTGGATCCTCTGACCTTCGTTACTTCTGCTTCTGAACCTTCAGAGCTTCTGAACCTTCAGAGCCTCTGGTCTTCAGATCTTCTGATCCTCAGATCTTCTGATCCTCTGATCTTCTGATCCTCTGATCCTCTGATCTTCAGATCCTCTGATCTTCAGATCCTCTGATCTTCAGATCCTCTGATCTTCTGATCCTTCTGACGAATATATCTTCTGGTGTCAGAATCAGAACCTGTTTGTCAAAACACTCAAGACAAACATTAGAGTATCATAGTTGTTCATCCACAAATAAATACTTGTTATCATCAAAACATAGAGTTGTACCACATGACCAAATCTTGATCTTACAATAAACGCTATTCAACACCCTCCTTCTAGCGCTCTGATACCAATTGAAGGTGTGAAAAACGGCTAGAAGGGGGGGTTGAATAGCGTTTTCAATATAAAAACTTTCCCCTTAAGATTTAAAGTAAATATTTTCGGTTTCTCTAAGATAGATGGTGCAGCGGATAAAGATAGAGAGAAGAGAAAAGCACACAAGTATTTTATCCTGGTTCACTTGATAAATCCCTCAAGCTAATCCAGTCCACCCGTTAAGGTGATTTCTTCCTTCTTAGAATGAAGGCAATCCACTAATCAGATAATTGTTACAACTGCACTTGAAACCTACAAGTGACTAACAATACACTGACTTAGCTATCACTAAGATTCACTCTCTTAGTCTTCTCTAGGATCCGATCAACCTTGATCTCCTAAAGGAATCACCACTAAGATTCACTCTCTTAGTCTTCTTAAGGATACTGACCTACCTGGTCCCTTAAGGAAAATCAAACAACTGTTTGAGGTTGGTGTTTACAAAGGTTTGCTTCTAAATAAGCTGAGTGTAAACCAAATAAGAATAGATGAAGAAAGTAGAGGCTTGAATCTTTTCTTGTATTGCAGCTCTTGATTTCTCTCACTTAGCTTTCTTCTTTTCTTCAGCCTTTTATAGTCCAAGGTGCAAAGGATATTTCTGTTGAGAGAATATGACCGTTGGAGGGCATTTCTGGAACTTCCAGAACCTGCTGTGGCTGAACCTTGGTAGGTAGGCTTTTCAGAATAGTACGCTGCTCTTGTACTTCTCGATAGAGACATTTGCCTTTAACCATTGACTTCTGATCAGAGTTATGCTTCGTGTTGGAACTTGTGAAGCTTGGTGATCAGAGTCAGAGGGATGCTTGGATCCTCTGACCTTCGTTACTTCTGCTTCTGAACCTTCAGAGCTTCTGAACCTTCAGAGCCTCTGGTCTTCAGATCTTCTGATCCTCAGATCTTCTGATCCTCTGATCTTCTGATCCTCTGATCCTCTGATCTTCAGATCCTCTGATCTTCAGATCCTCTGATCTTCTGATCCTTCTGACGAATATATCTTCTGGTGTCAGAATCAGAACCTGTTTGTCAAAACACTCAAGACAAACATTAGAGTATCATAGTTGTTCATCCACAAATAAATACTTGTTATCATCAAAACATAGAGTTGTACCACATGACCAAATCTTGATCTTACAGAGCTTAACTCCTTCGAACTCTGGACTTCCATTCAAGTTCTCTAGAAGGCAGTTCCCAATAACTGTTTGTTTTGCTATGACTATAAATAAAAGTCAAGGCCAATCTTTATCGCATGTTGGATTATATCTTCCAATGCCTGTATTCACGCACGATCAGTTGTATGTCGCCCTATCAAGAGTAAAATCTAGAAAATGATTGAAGATCCTAATTGTGGATGACAAAGGAGTTGTCTCTAATTGCACTCGGATTGTCGTGTACGAAGAAGTATTTCAGAACATCTAATTGGTTAGTTTTTTTCAATTTAGAGTTAATTAATCTTCATATTTTACCCATCATAGTTTAAGATTTTTAAATAATCATTTTCTACTTTTTTTGCAGGTACAATCAGATTTTAATTGATTTATGGAGATCAAGCTTCAATATTAAAACTGTTTTATTCCTTTCTTATTGCTGATTTTTTTCAGTGTATTTATGTTACTTTGTGGAATTCGTTTGAAATATTGGGTAAATTAAATGTATCATCTTGGCCAAATTGTTTTAAGGCTTAAAAGCATTTTTGGTCCCCTAAGAATGAGCTTTGTGCAAAATGAGTCCCTAACCTTTAAAAATAGCATTCTTGATCCCAAATGTTATACTCCGTTAATAGTTTTGGTCCCTCCTCACTTTTCCATCCAAAAATAAACGTTTTCTGGATTTTTCAGAAAATTCATCAACTTCTTCATCTTCTTCCTACATCCTTCCATCATCTTCATCACATTCATAAAAAAAAATTCCAGAAAAATCAATTTCTTCAAAACCAAAAAATCCACAACCTTCTATTTTTTTACTTATCTTAATTAATAATTTATTGTTGTATCTTTTCTATTTATTCAACAAAGTGTCTTCCAAAAAGGAATATCCATAAAAGTTCCAGTGCCATTTTTTTGTAGGCAAATTCTGTGATGCCTCCCTATTTTTAAGGGTGTGGTGCCTCCAACCCTTTTAGCAAATAATATGATGCCATGTGTATTAGTATTTTCAAATTTTCTTTTTCTGTTCAAATTTGAATTGTTTTTTAGAAAATCAAAAATGTTTTATATTTTATTTTTAGAGGGGCCTTTTAGCAATTGTTTGAAAGTTGTATATTATCTTTTAACCATCATTGAGAATTTTTACCAAGCTTATTCGTATTCTGAGTTCAACCCATTTTCTTCTTTTTCTTCCTTGAACCCTAATAGTATCAGCTTCTTCACCTTCCAGCTTCTTCACCTTCCAGCTTCTTCATCGTTCGTTTTTCGCAGACGAGGACCATTGTCGTCATCAGCTTCTTCATTGTCGTTCGAGCTTCTTCACGTTCCAGCTTCTTCATCAAATAGCACGGTCCGTTTCTGAATCTGGGTTTAGTGTGTTTTGGTTCTAAAATCGCATTTTCCTAATCTATTATTCGTTGTTGTTGTTTGATTTCAAATTAAGGGGTTCTTATATTTGTGGGTTTTGAATCTGGGTTTATGGTTTAAATCGCATTTTGGGTATTGTGCTTTTGGGTTTAGGCTTTTGAATCGGTGGGTTTAGGGTTTAAAAAATCTGAATGAAATTTTTTTTGTTTAAGGTTTACCAAATTGATTTCGTTGTTTTCGAAAATCAGGTTTTGTTTACTTAAAATCTTTGTGTTGTACTTATTTATTGGTTTCGTTGCATAGGTTTGCTGCCATGGCAGATGTGAATGAATATTTCTCTATTGACTTGTCTAATGATGGAGGTATGAGTGAGGATGATGATTCTGTGGCAGTGGCTGATGATGGCAATGGCAATAATGAGAATTCTAATCCAGATCGTTGCAAATTAATCCCTGACTTGACAGCTGATGAGATAAGGGAGCTGGTGTTTTGTTCTGAGAAGGATGCTGTTGAATTTTACCAACACTATGCCCATTTCAAAGGTTTTGGTGCAAGGAAAGATGATGTCCGTCGTGATCGAAAGGGTAATATTATTAGTCGTCAACTGGTGTGTAATAGGGAAGGTGAGAGACATGAGAAGCATTTGAATAAGGTTAGCCGAGTCAAAGAAGCAAAGCCTATTACCAGAGTGGCTTGCCCAGCAAAGTTCCGTGTCCGTTTTCATGCAGACTCAAGCAAGTGGAAGGTTGTGCTATTTGAACCAGAACACAATCATGGGTTGACACCTGCATCCCACGTTCATTTGATGCCCTCATTCAGGGGATTGACTGATGGTGACAAGGCTCAAGTAGACAGTCTAAAGCTGTATGGGGTGAGAAGTTGCAACATAATGGGGCTTTTGATGGGTCAGAAAGGTGGGCATGAATCGGTGGGTTTTCTGAAAAAGGACTTATATAATCATGTTGATAAGAAGAAAAGGATAAGTTTAGGTGCTGGAGATGCAGCCAGTGCATTGAGTTATTTGCAGCGTAAGGGGGAGAAGGATCCCATGTTTTTTTTCAAATTCACAAGATCAGGTGAAGAAAATCTTGAAAACTTGTTTTGGTGCGATGGAACAAGTCGCCTTGATTACCAAGCGTTTGGAGATGTCATTGTTTTTGACAGCACCTACAAGAAGAACAAGTACAACAAACCGGTTGTTATCTTTTCTGGCTACAATCATCACAAGGAGACTACAATTTTTGCATGTGCCTTGGTTTGTGATGAGACCATTGAGACTTACAAATGGGTCCTGAAAGCCTTGGATGAAGCTATGTTTGGAAAGCAACCCAAAGCTGTTGTGACTGATGGAGACAAATCTATGCGTGAAGCAGTGAAGGTTGTGTTTCCTAATGCTACTCATAGGCTTTGTGGATGGCATATTCAGCAAAACTGTCTTGAGAAAATTAAGATTCCAGATTTCTTGAATGAATTTAAGACTTTGATTTATGGGAATTTCACTCCAGAACGTTTTGAAACTAAATGGCTGCAAGTGATTGAAAAGTATGGTATTGGTGAGGAAAAATGGATTAAACAGACGTATGAAACTAGGCAGATGTGGGCAACTGCGTTTTGCGAGAGAAATTTTTTGCCGGTATCAGGACTACCTCTCTATGTGAAGGCATTAACTCATTTATTAAGAGGTATGTGCAGTGCAAAAATAGCATCCTTGATTTCATTTATAACTTTGAGAGAGCTGTGGAGGAGTATAGGCATAATGAGTTAGCCTCTGATTTCAAGTCAAGTTATGGTGAGCCTGTCTTGATTACTGCTTTGAGTCACATTGAACAAGGGGCAGCAAAGTTGTTGACATTGAATATGTTTAGGGAAGTGAGACATATGATTCAACGAGCACTTAACCTTAATCTTGTTGAACGATCAGAGATTGGTACCACAGTGATGATAAAGTTTAGCATTTGTCGTCATCCAAATACTCAGTTCTTGGTCATTTATGACAAGAATCAGAACATGTTTAATTGTGATTGTGGGTTTTCTGAATATGTTGGCATACCTTGTTCTCACATTATATGTGCAATGAGAACTGAGAACATGAATGAATTCCCTGCTAGTCTTGTTTCTAAAAGGTGGCTGAAGACTGCAAAGGCTGATTCATTACAATCTATCCCTGCTATGGAGGTTGATACTGATAGAATGAAAATGCTGCGTAGAGGTGCAATTTCTGCTGCATGCAACTTTCTGAGTGAATATGGTGCTG
This sequence comes from Lotus japonicus, assembly GCF_012489685.1. Lineage (NCBI taxonomy): Eukaryota > Viridiplantae > Streptophyta > Magnoliopsida > Fabales > Fabaceae > Lotus > Lotus japonicus. The sequence goes on along the minus strand of NC_080043.1, from coordinate 56,220,549 downwards.
ATGACTCTTCTGATTTCTCAAATGTTATCGAGGACATATACAAGCTTGTCATGAAATTTCAGAAACGTCGCCATCCCAATTCTGCTGCAACCAATTTATTTGTCATTGGTGACCCAGCTGTTGTCAAAACAAAGGGCGCTCCACGGAAGAAGTATAAGAAGACGAAAAGGCTATGCTCTAATTGCAGAAAGGGTGGCCACACAATCAGGACATGTCCTACATTATTTGAGGGTAATGAAGTTGGAGAAAGTTTTGCAGATGCTGAAGAAGATGAAGATTCATCTGTTGAAATTGATGGTGATAACACTGCTGATACTGTAAGTTGTTTGTATAATTTTTCTATTGGATTATTTTGCAGCCAATTACCATGTGTATGACATTAATATTTTAAATTGTATACAGCCCGTGCCAACATTAGGAGGAGATAATGGAGGGCCCAGTTCAATGAGTACAGTCAAAGCCAAAAGAAAGGCATGTTATATGTCATATTTACTATGTTGTATAAATTTGAGTGGCATGTTCTGTTGTAAAATTGTTGTTTATGGTTTATATTTGGCTGTGAATTTTAGGTGGGAGATAGAAGAACCCAAAAGGATGTTAAACGCAACACTGGAAGTTCCCAAGCTATGGTGTCACCAACTATTGAGCAACCTCAAGCTGATATTGAAGCCCCTCCAATGAGTTTCCCAAGTGGGTTCAATTTGTTTCCCCAATTCCCTGCGAGCCAGATTTTACAATCTTTCCATCCTTTTGCTTCATACCAGCAATCGCCTTATGGCACTCAGTAGAAGACTGAATATTGGATGTGGCTCTGAATTTTGCTTGGAATTGCTATTGCATTGTGTTGCTTAAACCATTAATGGACCTGTTTTTTTTCATGTAATTTTTGCTGGGAACTAATATGGCTATGTTATTGAAGTCCTCGCTGATTTTGAAGTATTTTTTGTTTATGAAGTCTTGAAGTTATTATGATTGAATGTTGGACCAATGAATTTTATTGCTGAATTATTAATTCATAGTTTTTGAGTTCTTTCATCCAAATGCTTAGTTTAGAATATTTCAGGTACCATCTTTGTGCCATATTTATGCAATCCAGTACTTGTATAAAAAGAGACCAATGTTATAATCTGTACAAAATGGGTAAAAAAAAGAAGAACATGAGATTTGAACCAGGGACATGTAGAACCAACAGGAGGATATTTACCACTGGGATATCACTCATTATTACTAACAAACAGTTAAATAATATATTTAATACGGATAAGCAAATAAAAAAATAATTAAAAACTGATTATAGGAGTATTCGAACCTAGGACATGTGGGAAATATAGGATGCTACTAACCACTAAGCTAGAAGTAACTATTGAAATGAAACTGTAAACATAAATATTTAATTGAGTTAATGCGAGTATTTAATTGAGTTAAGATTAATAAACTTAAACTTAAGGTCGTGCGAAGCTTCATATTAATAAACTTAGACTCTTATTGCTCCGCCGCTCTCCATATTAGGTCAAACTTAAAGCTTAAGTAAGACCGAAGCTTCATATTAGGCCTTTATCCTTCTTAAGCTCTGCCGAGACTCTTGTTGCTCCGCCGCTCTCCATATTAGGTCAAACTTAAAGCTTAAGTAAGACCGAAGCTTCATATTAGGCCTTTATCCTTCTTAAGCTCTGCCGAGACTCTTGTTGCTCCGCCGCTCTCCATATTAGGCCATTAAATATTATTTATATAGTATTTATTAATAAATAATGTTAATAAATAATTTTTATACCTATTTATAAATATTATTTCTAAAATAAGTTAAATATAAAAAATTAAAAAACATTTAACTTCCAAACCATGGTGCCATAAAGCTTCGAAAATGGAAGGTGAGGAGATGGTGAAGTTAAGCACTTTCGGTGGCTCCAAAATTGGAATATGGAGAGGCCGCATGCTTGATAGGGTTATGAGAGGGGGAGTAATGAGGAAAATTGATTGCAGCTTTGTTGTTTGATCTTCCAGCCTCAAAACTCGTGAAGGGGTTTAGGGTTTCAATCAATTCCCCCTAGTACTATAAAATTGCTTCAATTATGAATGAGATTCAGAGTCTAACAAGGAGTGGAAGATTTACGGTCCAAAATCATCTGATTGATGTCTACCATGAAAACGAAAGGAGCCCCAGTTGTTCGACGAAGCCACCGGAAGCGAAATCGTCGAGAAGTGGATTGCATCTCCGTCAATTCGCCGGACTTGGATTTCACCGTCCCAAATCAGAACACTAACCCTTCTTTGGTACTCATATCTTCGAGGTAATCAGTGTTACTCATCTAAAACTCTGTTTCTGTTCTGTCGTGTTTATGTATTAGGTTTCGTAGGTTTTTGACATTCATATCTTATTTGCAGTAATCAAGATTCTGGGCTGCAGCTGAACATGAATCTTCCATATTATGGTGATCAACAAGAAGATGACAAGAAAAAAAAGGTATGTTTTGAAGTAAAATGAATTACTTTTCACTTAAATAGCTTAAATTGCTTCAGTTGAATTTTCCGTATCTTATTCCCTTGCTTACCATAGTAGTATGCCAAATTAAACTTCATATAATGGATTCAAATTAGGAAACCTTGAATCCCTGCTTAAATTACAGCTGTGAAACCTATAGCCAAGGTTTAAATTTTTTTTTTTATATTTTACAATGCAGGGAGTGGTTAATGAAGAGAAATTTAATACGTTGGAGGCAAACATGGAAGCTATTATGGCTAGTATTGGGTGGTTGACACAGACAATGATAAAGTCCAAATGTGTCCAGATTCTTCCCACAGAAGGAACACAGTTAGATCCATCTTCATCAGTTGAACCAATACCTGAAGCGATAGATAAAATCATGCAAAAGTTTGTTGCACCAACGGTTGAACTCCCAACACCTATTGCTGACCTACCAACACCAAATACTGAAATCCAAACTGAAACCGTTGAGATCGCACCAACATCTACAGAAAATCACAGTTCACTTGTTAGGAAGCTTTTCAGCCCACCTGTTACGTCACAGGACACAAATCCAGGAAACCAAATTACCAATGCTGACTTTCAATCCCCCAAAAACCTGAAAATAGTTACCCCTCATTATGTTCCACCGGTAAGTTTTAAAATTTCGACCCATTAATTAAGAACTTTACTTGTTAAATTGACTGTCATACATGTGTATCTTGTAGTTCCTGAACAAGATATTCAAGAATGAGAACACATTCCAACTATCTTATGCTGAGACGGCTGTGGCATCTTATATCTTTAAGAAGGCCAATAAAGATGACATGGCTTGGTAAAATGTCTGAGTTTTTATTTACGTAGTTAAATTATTTTTTGATACTCAGTAGAAGAGCTAATTTAATATGCATGTTATGTTCATGGCAGGAAAGAGGCCTTGGTGAAGCCTGAAATCCCTTTCTCGGATGGAACCCGTGGTGTGCTGCAGTGCCTGAAACCAAAAGGAGAGTTGGTGACGGATTTGCTTAACTTGCTAGCTTGCTTGTTGACCAAGAAGGAGAGGTCTTTTAATCAAAATCCACCCATATGGTTTTTCCCAACAAATGTTTCGGTAATATCATCTGCTCATTCTTAATGGCAAGTTCTGTTTAATAGAAATGAAATATAAAGTTCACTGAAGTTGTTCTTTTCCACTGTAGCAAGCTATTTTGTCATGGACTACAACCCTAATTCTATGAAGATTTTAATTAAGGCAAATTTCATGGGGAAAGTAGACCTTCTTGAAAAGGTAACTCAATAATTGTGTAACATATCATTTCATTCAAAATGTAGCTTGTTTGAGCTTTATCTACATGGTTGCTTTCTGCCAGATATTTATTCCTGTTAACGACGACAATAAGCACTGGTACCTTATAGTCCTGGACTTTAAGAATGAGCAAGTAGTGTATCTCGACAGCTATCCGGAAGAAGGCAGGATGCTTGCCAGAATTAGGCGTACCAAACTACTGGTATAACCTTATAATGAATTTACTTTTTTGATTACATGATTTGTGTTATTAATTTTGTTACTAAGAGAAAACTTGTTGCTCGTAGTGTATTTATTTGGAAGAACTTCTGCAAGACCAGTCATTTTATCTCATCGATGATAGCCCTAAGCCTATTGTGTCTGAATTCAAAATGGTTATCCCAGAAGGGCTTGTGGTTCAAAAGAAAGATTCGTAAGTTACATATAACAATTTAATTCTTTTATACTTTTGAAACCATGTAACTTACTGATTGAAAATTGTTTTCTGTCATGCAGAAACGACTGTGGAGTTTTTGTTGCAACTTGGATGAACCAGATGGGGATAAATGGATACAAGATAGAGGTTGATAACTTCACAAGATTGAAACTTGCTGTGGACCTTGTTCTCCATTCACATAATTTGCTTCAAGGAGTTATGCTATCAAAATCATTGGTGTACTACAACAGGATATCAGAAGCTGGAAACAAGAAGAAAGGGGTGCCAAAGACTTGCTGATTTTGTAATCTTGGTTATTGTTAGACACAATCTATATTTTTTATTCCGTGCTTTATCTTTGTGTATGCGCAAGCGTGGACGCATTGAATCCTTTTTCAGGGCACTTGTAGTTGCCAAATTTTGTTCATCAGGTTAAGGCGCTAGTTGCCAAATTTTGCTTGTTAAGGCACTAGTTGCCAAAAAACCCTTTTATAAATTTTTATGCGTTGGTTGTCTTATATCATGTTTATTAGATCATGTTTTCTTCAAATGCAATAATAGCTATAGCTTAAACAAGAACACAAGAGCGCAACTTAGTTATATATTTGGACCATTTTCTATTGAAAATAGAAACATGATTCATAGCAATAGAAAGATCAACCTAACTTAGACAAGAGCAACCTTATTTGGACCCATTTTCACTTAAAAACAGTTGAAAACATGTTTCATAGCGATAGTAACATCTTTTGACACAGTAAATCATAGTCAAGTTTGACAAGAGCACTACTTACTCACTATTTTATTTGGACCAGTTTTCACTTAATATAGCAAATGTTCTTGGTTCTTTTGTATGCTCTTTTGTCATAGTTTTATTATAGTCATTTTTGGAGGTTTCTCATCATCTACTTACATAGTTTTATCATAGTCATCTTGGGAGGTTTCTCATCATCTACTTACACAGTTTCATTAAATTATTATGTATACTAAAAAATGTAAATTTAGATAAGTTTAAAAAGAGGACTCATGTGAGCACTTCTCATAAAAGAGTTAATAATTCAAAAAGAGTACACATACATGTGACCACTTCTCAAAAACAGTTTTACATATCCAAAGCTTGTGTAAATCACTTAAACAAAATAAGTAGCACAGCAACTACCAAAGAGTCAACAACAACAATGAAATACATTTGTTCCCTTCTCTTGTAGTCAGAGATCAAAGCTTCTGCCCTCTTTAATCCTTCAAAGCAATCATCAACTTGACCAGGAGTCACAGCAGCAGTCATGGGGGCTTCAACAACTTGCCCATGCACAGGGGGATCAAGCCAATCTTAATACCCACAAGCCTGCGTATATTTAAGTTCATAAGTTATATATTCCTTGTTGTCAACTGAATACATAACAAAAACTCCCTGTTTACCTTCAAAGGACATTGAAAATATCTTCGTCCATAATTACTACTGGACCATGAAGTCTTTAGGGCTGGGGTAAGGCCGCAAGTACAGAGCCTTCCATCAGCAATCCCATTTCTTCTTTGTGTCGAAGAGAATGATTGAGATGCCATATATTATACACTACAGAAATATACTAATAAGTAAATAATTGAAACCTTAATAACATATAAAGTCATTGATTAACTAATATCCATAAAACACCAAGTTGCACAAAACATATCCAAAAAGGTCTAACAAGCCAGGGGCATCAAGCCAGTCCAAAAGTTGCACAAAACAAAGGCAAAACATACAAGGTCCAAACTGAAAACATTAATAGGAAATCAACAAAACATCAAACTCACTACGGCTGCCCACGGGTAATGGTAACATTAACCAAATTGTTGTGAGTGCTAACTGGCCTAAAGTGCACAACATCCCTATACTTCAACTCATGATCTTTCACATATTGATACCAATCCTTTGCAATGTGGATTGGAGTATCAATCTTCCTTGGATTCCTTCTTTTTAGCAGACAACTATAAGTTCTACCCCTAGGGGTTTGTAGAACGATATTCTCCCAGTTTGCCCTAATATGATTCACCACATACAACTTAGGCAATGCCTGAAAATAAAAAAATAAACATTGTATTAGATATCACATACAGCAAACGAAATTTTAAAAACAAGTAGCACTACAATTTAAAAACAAGTACTTACCATTGTCTGGCCTCCACCAGAATCAGAGCTGCTAATGACCTTATCAAAATTATGAATAACCCTCTCCACACCATCATCCTCCTCTCCATCACTCAATTGCATAATTCCATCATCCTCCTCCTCATCACTTAATTGCACAATTCCATCATCCTCCTCATCATCACTTGATATCATAATTACATCATTCTCTTCAATGTTATCCACATCCATAAACTGCCCACCAACATCAGCTAATGGTATCTCCCCACCAACATCAGCCACTGGAACTGGAACTTCCACACCATCTTCATCCTTATCACCAACATCAGCCACTGGAACTGAAACTTCCCCACCAACTTCAACCTTACCACCGACATCATCCACTGGAACTTCCCCACCAACTTCATCCTTATCACCAACATCAGACACAACCACCTCTTCACCATTCTTACCTGAACTCCCAACATCAGGTTGCCTTACAGAAGGGCCAGCACCATAGCTTATTTGATTCATCAGTCTATCAAATATCCTGATAGAAAACTTGTTCTTTCCACAATAGGAGAAATCTGCCCAATGATTTCTTTTCAAATCATACATTTTTACAAACTTGACCACAGCATCAATGAGCAAACCTCCATTATTACCCACAACCAACTGAAAGGTGAACTCCCCCCCTACAGGATCCCTAACCACAACATGATTTCCCAGCATAGATTTGTATTGTGCAATAAACTCTACTGGAACTTCCACGTCATCCTAATGTTTTTCCAATAAAACTTATTAAAATTGATGTTTAAACCATATAACTATACCAACACAAATGGAAGGAGCTAAAAATTACCAGGTTTAACTTTATCACAGTATTGAAACCAGGTGTGTAAGGGCCATAAGCACTTGTTTGACTCATCTCTTCAAAAACACAAATAATCAGTTCAAAGCACAGATTAAGAATGTGAACCCAGACGTTTAAAATTCAATATCAACATAAAAATATGGTTCAATCCCACCAAAAAAAGAACACTCATGTGATAAACAAGGTTCCATAACAAATCTACAAACCATAAATAACATAAAAATCAAACCTTTAATGCAGACAAAGAAAGGGGAATGACATGCATGTGATATACAAGGTTGGTTTTCAAATCTACAGCCTATTCGGAATAATTGTAATTACAAGTTATGAAAAATAACCGTAAACATCAAAACATCAAAACTTTAACTCAGACAAAGATATGAGAACGATATCAGAACACAAACCCTGAGAAAAAAACCATTCTTTCATTAAGATCCAAACCCCAGAAGAGAATACTTGAAGATCAAAACTACGAAAAGAAAAGATGAAGAACATACCGTAGGTCGCTGGCGCCTTCTTCTCTCACGTCGTCGCGTTCCACCGTCGGTCCTCGTCGTCGCGTTCCACCGCCGTTCCACCGTCGATCACTCTCGTCGTCTCCGCCACTCAGTCTCTCACACTTCTCTTTCTCTGGAATGTTCTGCTTTGGGAAGGATGAAGATGGTGTTGAGAAATGATGAAAATATTGAAGTGTATCAGTTATCAAAACAGAGGGAACATCAATAGTCACATCAATTCAAATGAGGGTATTACTTTTACTGTGGTAACTAATTAACTGAGGGACCTGTTAGCAAATTAATAAATATTTTATTTTTATAAAACCATATTTTCTGAAAATCATTTCCTATTATTTTAATTCATTTCAGAAAAAAAGAAAAGTCAACTCATTTAATACATGCCACATTCTTACTGGTCCAAATAGGCAGAGGCACCATACCTGCGCCTGGGAGGAGGCACCACAGAAGGGACCTTTTTTGTATTAAGTAGATCTTGAATATTAACTATGTGGGCACACTCACACTATGTAATTTCCTTGTGTCTCCTTCTCTCTCCATTGCCATTTCAACAAACCTGTCACTCCTAGATACGTCGTCGGCCACCACCCTACTCCTTCTCCTCCTTCTTCCAGCAAACCCATCAAGTGAAAGATTTCAAAGACGAAATTCCAGAGATCCTCAGATCTACAATTCTAGAGAACTCTTTGGCTGAGGTGGTGCGAAGGTTTCGTTGGCTATTCGTGGTGGTGGTACGAGATCGTGAGGAAGGTTTCAATCTGGGTTTTCATTGCTTATGGGTTTCGAAGCTGGAGCAAGGTTGAAACTTGAACACCACCCAAGTTAGCAAGCATTGTGCGATAGGGTTTGGAAATTGGGGATTTATGGGATCTCTGGGTTTGGTTGATTTTTGGGATCAATTGAAGTGGTGGTTTCTGGGTTTGGGTGATCTCTGGATCTGTGCGGCTCGAAGACATGTCTCCAGCGTTCTAATTTCTCGTTTTGCAATCTATTTTCTCTCTGATTTCTTCTCCTTATGGGGTTTTATCGCCGATCCTTGCAACTTCTCCAACGTTTACTGCGTTTCCAGAAACAATTTCTGGGTTATGTTGTTGTGAAATTTTCGAGTTTCTCACAAGATTTGGGGGAAAAAGTGGTTTCAGTGATGGGGTTTGGGTTACGGTATGTATGGGGTTGGTTGATTTTGGGAGATGTGGTTTTAATAGTAATTGTTGGGAAAAGCTTCATGAACGTCAAAGATTTTGGTGGATTTTCTTGTTACATAGGAAGAAGATTGCTAGGGTTGTTGTTTAAAAAAAATATCAATTTAAATTTTATTAAAAAAATCCACATAAGCACAAGCCGTTAGTTTTCTAACGGAATAAGGAAAAGGGACCAATACTGTTAACGGAGTATAACGTTTAGGATCAAGAATGCTATTTTTAAAGGTTAGGGACTCTTTTTGCACAAAGCGCATTCGTGGGGGACCAAAAGTGCTTTTAAGCCTTGTTTTAATGTTTAACAAAACATGTATGGTGTAACTCAAGCCTTTTGTTATATTTGATTTTGTTGAAACGATGTTGTTATTAACGTAAGAAATTCTTAAAAATTTTCACTGTGCAGCGCACGGGTAAAAACACTAGTTTATTTTATTTATTTACTGATCATACATGGCGGTGTAATTAGTAAAAAAGAATCAAAGTAAGAATATTTCGTTTAAAATTGGATGGCAACTAACGGTATGACCTAATTGTCACAAATCGATCTTTGGTGGACCAAAATCGCTCGTTTTAAACAAAGGGATTCAAATTGCACAAAGATCAAACATCAGGGACCAAAAGTGCAATTAAGCCTTAAAAAAATGGGGGACCTAATTCAAATTTATTAGTTAAAAAATTTTAATCAAATTTTTTTAAACTTTAATCTCGTGATCACCAACATCATCTTCATCAATCCATAATTACCATAACTTAATCATCTAAATTCTTCAACATAATTCTTCTTCTTCAACATCTCAATCCAATTACTAATTCCTATACTATTTTACTCCAAATTAACATAACTTAACATCAAACTAAGTTAAAACATAAACTTTATGAAATGTCAAATTCAATTTCTTTGACCTTCTCATCCCAAAATTTCTTATACCTTTTCATCCCAAAAACCCAACAAATGAAACACAACAATAATGTGATTTAGTTGCAACAGGGGAACCAATGCATCGCCAATTAAATTCGACCTCAAACTCAAATCAAATGCCTCTCTCTCTCTCAAATTGAAGCTTCATTCTAATTTAGTTTTGGATTTTTGCTACAAGATTTGGGATGTCAGATCTTGTGTCTTCTTCTTGTTCTTTGTCATGTCTTCTTCTATCACTCTTCCATCCTTTTTCCTCGGCAAGGGTTGAAAAGAGTGTGAGAAGCAAAAAGAAGGTTCAGTATTTGCCTCTTTTGGTTCAGAGGTTATGGGTTTGAACGACGTCGCGTTTCAGATCTAGATTGTGACCCAATGGCAGTAACTTCGTTCTATCTCTCTCCCGAGATTCAGATCTAAAAATTTAATACCTAGATTATCTGAAGGAAGGGCTTTTTGGTGGTTGTGGAAAGGTTGTGTTTTTCTAAAAAGATGGTGTCTTAGGAGGGGGTGAAAGAAGAAGGTGGATGAGAAGTATGATGAAATGTCCATACTTCCACACTAAGCAATAGAAATGAAGATGAAGAACATCAAATTCAAAGCCCTAAGTCTTAATCCCTTGTGTTGTTGCATATTGCACATGCACTTTCATACTTACCTTGCATTTGATCCTAAGGTGTTTTTAATATTTTACTCTTGATTTTTTTGCTTTTGGTGGCATTGTTTGATTATCATAATCTTTGGGTATTTATGGGTTGATGAAGATGAAGAACACCATAAATGGTGAGAGATTAAAGATGAAAAGATTTTGATTAAAAATTTTTAATTAAGAAATTTGGATTAGGTCCCCCAATTTTTTAAAAATTGGTTTTGGTCCCTCAATGAAACACGTGGCGTGCCATGTCAGCTCGATGAGTACCAATCCTTGCTATTTCCAAAGTATGAGGGCGTATTTTGGAAGATTTTCCAGTGAGGGATGAAAATCAAAACTCGCTCAAAGTTCAGGGACGAAAAACTTATTTAACCCTATTAAAAATAAAATTCTTATCTAGTTACTTAAGTGACGAAGTAGAAAAAGGAAGTGAGGGGAAAGGGAAGAAAGTATTTGATAATGGGTTGGGCTATGTAATGCATATTGTAAGTGAGAAGATAATGGATTGGGTTATGTTGTTTTCTCCTACATGACTAGTCTACCAAGTATTGGATGCTGAAAATGGGCTTCGGGTAGAAAGTTGTATTGGACCTATTGGTTATGTCAAGTACACGAATTGACAAAAAAAGAAGAAGGACACGAGATATCATGCAATTTGTCCTTAACAATTACCTGCCAAAGTGGTTATTTACTATTTAGCCATGAATTTAAAATTGTGACCTTGAGTTGAGTAATAACTGTATGGTAGCTTTGTGCCTCCCTGAAATTGCATGCGAGACATATCAATGGTTGTTCTTCTACCATGATTGCTTATACTATTTGCACTCATTTGATTCTACAAGTTATCTTACCTTATGAACCCTTTAATTTCGACATATTTGAAAAAAAAAACTCAAAATTGTGCTTGTTTGCGCAAGTCCATGACCTTGTTTTTTCAGTTTCCCCCGCGCGTGATATTCATGCTCATTTCATTTTCATATCTAAAAGAGATACTTTTTTGGTACATGGACAAGGCGAGCCCCCCCCACCCCCACCCCGAAGAGGGACTCACCCAGGGGCAGCATGACCCCGAGAGAAGGTTCCCCGCCACCGGCAAGAGGACATGCTTTGGGGATTAGTGAATTTCTTTTAGAAACAATCGTTTGGGGCGAACGACTTATGTAAGTGAGTTGAGCCTAGCGTAGTATGACCCAACAAGCCCATTAGAGATAAAATTAGGGATCTCATGTAATCTCTATAAAAAGGGATCTGACATACATTGTAGGGGACTTTTGCTCATTTATCTAAAGGATTAGGCTATTTAGGGAATTAGGTTTGGCACCCCACCTATTCGGTTTCCCACCCCACTTTATTAAAAACGGGAATTAAAATTCCGAATTTAATACGAAAAAAACGGAAATTAAAAAACTGTTTTGTGTTTTAGCATATGTGACACATTTTCAACCATTCATTGCATATAAAAAAAATCGGAATTTTAAATTCCGTTTTGAAAACGGAAATTTAATTCCCGTATTGAATAAAGTGGGGTGTCAAACCCAATAGGTGGGGTGCCAAACCCAAATCCCGGCTATTTACCATTCCTAAGCTCTACTAGAGTTTGAGATCTATACCCTTTTTCAGTGTTCATTACCGGAAACAGTACATATAAGAGATATAAATAAAAGATAAAAAAAAAGAGAAATTATATAATGTTTGAAAAGAAGTGAAAATGAGTGTATGACAAAAAGTGAGTGGCATATATGGAATTTGCATTTTTTTTTTTTGGGATCTTGCGGACCTTATTGTATGGTCGTATGGACCTTATGGTAGAGTTGTCATCAATCATCAATTAATAACTAAAAAAACTGTGTTCGAGAAGAGCCTTATTTTATTTCCTTAAACGCCACTCACTTTGTTTAGGCAAGACAAGGCAAGTATGTTTTGAACGTTTATCCTCGCAGATATTGTCAAAGTCCTCTTTTACCGGTGTTGTGTGTCTTCATCATTAACTCATGTGTACACTGTACAGGGCAAGAAGATTACAAAAACAATTGCTTTGAGAAATGAAAAATCAGAAAATACCTAACCTCATGTCCTCATCAAACGAGCAGTAGAAAGAATTTTCCATTTGAAAACAAAAAAAAATACGAGCAGTAGGTTTTGCCATCTAATCACATTGATTAAAACTTAAATAAATGAATCTGTAACTGCCACATTATTAGATCCCTGTAATTATTGTCTAATACGAATACGAATACTAATGAAGTAATGATTGATCATATCATGATATCATCCTTTTTTTTTTTTTTTGAAAGGGCATGGTATGGTATCATATCCTTGAGTTTGTAAAACTTGCTATATATTGTAAAACGAATTGTCTAAGAGCGTGTTTGTTTCTGTCTTAACAGTTTAAAAATAAATTATTTTGTACAGATTTTAAATACGGGGCATTGCTTCGGTACCAATTGAAAATAAGAGGGCACAATACCCTTTAGTTCATTTTTTATCATACAAATGTCGTATTTATAAATTTTAAAAAGTCTATTATGGAGAAAACATGACTAAAAGGTATGGAACCCTCACTTTTTGAAAGGGTTCCAAAGAAATTGCCTTTAAGAGCATAAGCTTAGTTGATTTGTGTTTTGTTTTTCCGATGTCACTTTTTTTTAATCTTTTCTCATATACTATTATAAATTTCTTAAAAAGCAATAAATTAGATTTTCAGAATAATTAGATTTCAATTTTTTTTAAAATAATGAACTTTTAAAAACTAAAAAAATATCTTTAAATTTTTAAGAAATGTTTTTTATTTAAAGAATGAATTTTCTTTAAAAAAATATAACAAACGCACTCTGAAACACCAATGGTCCATTAGGGTGGATAAAATGACCCTAATGAGTGATTTAAACAACACTCTTTTCCTAATGTGTTTTGTATTATTAAAATCTTAATAATTCAATTTTAAATTGATAGTTGTCACATTAGACAAAGTTCGAGTTAAATCACTCTACCTAGTCACAGGTGAACCAGTCGTATGAGAGATATAAATTTCATATTTTATCATTTATCTTAAATATAATTAGGTCACTTAAAAACCTAAAGCTATTATTATGATTTAACTCAAACTTTAACTAGAGTTTTCACTTGAACCAAATTCAGTGTATATATAATTATATACGGATACCCATTTTTTTTTGTTGAGAATATTATTAAATACCCATTGACAGTTAATTAACGGCTTGAAAATATTGTAACGTATAATATTAGCTGGCAATGCGAAGGCACAGAACAATGCCAGTCATGTAACGCCACTTGTACCAAATTCACCAATAAATAATTTGTTTTTTTATTTGACAATGTCAGATTAAAACACTATATATTATTATTATTATTATTATCATCAGTTGTTGTTGGAAATTCGATAGAAACCTTTGTTGTTGTTTCCTTTTGTTGTCTCTTGAATCCTGTTGCTGTTTCTCAATAACAGTGCGCACCTGTGGTAGGAAGAGGCTGAAAGAGTGCGCACTTTAGCGACCCACCACCATAGCCGAAAAAGCTTAGAAGAACTTCAAGGTTTTGTATCTGGTTTTCTAGTGGAGATCCCTTTTCTCTCCCCCATTTCCCTTTCCGTTTCAGATCTGGTTTTCATTTTCTGAATTAACGTGAAATTGATTTCATTTCTTTGTTTTTTCAATAGGAACTTCCCTTCATCGTTTGATTCAAAGTTCATGGCTGCTCCACCGGCTAGGGCTCGTGCGGATTACGATTACCTCATAAAGCTTCTCTTGATTGGCGACAGTGGTAAGTCTCTCACAATGCTGTGGATGTTCTGTTTAATTTTAGGTCAACTTTTTGATTTTTCCCCTTACAATTGGAAGAGTTTTCTTTTGGTAATTTTTGTTCTGATTTTATCTCTAATGTATCTTTCATGACCTAGTTTGAGGCAAATGTACTTAATTTTAGACTTGAATCTTTTCATGACCTAGTTTGAGGGAGCAATTGAATAATTGTTTCTGCTACTCCTTAATACAATTAAGGTGCCAAAGGGTTGAATTGCGAATTCCTTTTGATCCTATTCCGGGCAAGTCTTTTTGTGCCATTGTGTAAATTTGAGCCTTTCTGTTCTCCTTGATACAGTGATGTGTGATGTCACGCATCAAATTGGGCCATGACCAATCTGTAAAGCAAGGACAGAGATAACGACACCGGATGATGCGGACAAACCCGCTCAAACAATGTGTAAAACATGGGAAATTGGGACACATCATGCCCTCGTACATACACATATTAACTCCATGAGAGGAGTTAGTGTCTATTTGAATACTAGTTGAGCATAAAATGGGAAAACTTTTATCCTATTTCATAAGAAGAGTTACGTTTATGTTTTGTGTTGAAGTGCTTGTGAAAGTTTGTTAGTATCAGTGCAAACTGATAATGAAACACACCTTTAATATCAACCATATGGTTTGATCAGAATCATTTCTCTCACTTACTTAGTTGATACCTCTCATGAATATATAAAAGTCTGAAAATTATAAAGAAAACAAAATGGAAGTTTTTCAATGCAAGCAATGTACTTCAAGTGTCAAGCCACAGTTGGAATGTCAGTTAAGTGTTTGAGAGGTGTCCCAGCTGTGTCTAACACATGTCCAAGCCTTTAGAAAATGATTTTTTAATAAAGGACATTATGAGGAGTGTCTTGCACATGTCATATTAGTGTTGTATGGCTTTGAAGTGTGTTCACTACTCTGACACATTAAGAAGAAGAAATGTCCGTACCTCATAACTGGTAGCTTCTGCAAAATGCTTGTAAGCTGAAGCTCTAATTTCTTGAATTTTGCTCTAGAGAAAAGAAGAAGTATGTCTTCAGTTGGTGTTTTACACGAACTGTTTTCCCATGCCTGATTCTTCACTCCAATATGATATATGTCATAGTTTCTTCTACCCTTTATGTTATTTTTTATTACAGGATGTGTTGAGTAGAAGGTTTACTATAGACTACATAGAAATGAAAAATATTGTGGCCGTAGAAATTGCAAGAGTATAAATAGTAATTTGGCTTATAAAGTCCTTAATTTGCACAAACCTGATCTGATACTCTTGTTTGCAGGTGTTGGAAAGAGTTGTCTTCTTCTGCGTTTCTCCGATGGTTCTTTCACAACTAGTTTCATTACAACCATAGGGTGAGTTTTTTACAATTTAGTTGTAGAAGTGTGGAGTCTTGTATGCGTGAAGTTTCCCTAAAATCTCAGAGTCTATCTTCCTGATGCAGCATTGACTTTAAGATAAGGACCATTGAGCTGGATGGAAAGCGGATCAAGCTCCAAATTTGGGATACTGCAGGTCAGGAGCGGTTCCGAACAATTACAACTGGTAAGATATACGATCCATACACGTCCTTGTATTATCTTTTACTGTTTGTATGTGTCACGTGGAAAGACATTGCTTTCCAATGGCATTTGTGACACTCAGTGATTCAGGATGAAAAGGTTGAGGGAAAAAGAGAAACGAATATGAAGAAGAATAAAAATGATAAAAAGATTATAGGGAGAAGGAAAATAAAACAGATAGATAAAGTAAGCTCTGAGAAGTGAGAAATACCATAATGGTTATTCAATGTAAAAACTGCTGCGGCAAACTATAATGGGTAGTTCACAATTCAAATTCAAAGTTATTTCTAATTTGTAAATCCTAGGATTAAGATAAAAGTCAAGTCGCCCGAATTTCAGTCCTTTGCCTAAGTCTAAATAAGTCTATACTCCAATGCTTCAATTGCAAACCTTGCAGAATTTATAGCAAAGAAGTTTCTGGGAGCATCTTCCGTGTGGACTTTTTTCAAAACTGACTGATCAGTTGTTAATGTAAAGATCACTAGTGAACCTCTTTTTGGATTATGTTAAATGTAATTTCATTTGTGGTACCTGCTATTTTGGTGTTTTGATGTGTCACAATTAAAGTCCATGTATCCAGTTGATTGGTACTGTTTTATTGATGCTACTCTAGATTTCTTTTATTCTCCACTGGTGTTAAAATCATGTTACCAACGAGAATATTTGTGATGTATTTTATTGTGGCAATCTTTACTAAATTCCATATCTTTATTTTCAGCTTACTATCGTGGTGCTATGGGCATATTGCTAGTTTATGATGTTACAGACGAATCTTCATTCAACAGTAAAGTTTCCACTTGTTGCTTCGGTTTAAAATTTGGAGATATGTGCTTTTCTCTTCAAAATCTTTCTCATTCGGAATATTTATCCAGCTTGTTCTAATTTCAGATATTAAGAATTGGATTCATAACATTGAGCAACATGCCTCAGACAATGTTAACAAGATACTGGTGGGGAACAAAGCTGACATGGATGAAAGCAAAAGGGTATGCAAACATATCTAGGACCTTTCTCTTTGTGAGTGAGTTTATAAGAACAAATATCTAGGACCCTCAACACAGCTGTGTTATGCATATCTCAGTCAAAGTAGCAAAAGAAATGTGCTATTATTGTCATCTAATGTACTTTCTTTATCGTTGTTATTATGCTAGAACAAGATAGCCTTTTTTGCACCATTGAGCAGCATGTTTATTTAAGATTCAACACAAAAATGATCCGACACTTGCACATTTACCTATGTGTTTTCCATGCCACTTTTAGCTGAAGCTAGTTTTTCTCCTATTACTCAAGTTTTCAGCTCACCAACCTGAATTCTTAACAAACATGCTTCATGATGTTGGAAAAACCATGTCAAATTGTTAGTGAATGAAAACCTTTCATTTGAGTTAAAGAGGGGAATGGGTTAAGAGGATTGGGTTCTTGATTGATGCCATTCATGGAATTAGTTACATCTGGGGTCCTCTCTTTCTCAGATGCATGTCAAATTATTTCTGGAATAATAGATAAACCTTGACCTTTCTTTCTAGGCTGTGCCTACCTCCAAGGGCCAAGCACTTGCCGATGAGTATGGAATCAAATTCTTTGAAACAGTAAGTGATTTATAGCTGAGAATGTAGCAACTTCCTGAAGTTTCTTATTATCTTTGCAAACTGAAAAGATTTCTGTTGCAGAGTGCAAAGACAAATCTAAATGTGGAGGAAGTTTTCTTCTCGATTGCAAGAGATATAAAACAAAGGCTCGCTGACACAGACTCTTCTAAGACAGAGGTATTTGGACTTCCTCTTCCTTTAATTCATGGATAGGTTTATACTGTTAATCGCTTTCTGTCCATCAAATTCAGTGTCTCATGATATTTTCATTGCAGCCGACAGGAATTAAAATTAACCCACAAGATAAGGGATCTGCGGGAGAGGCTGCACAAAAGTCAGCTTGCTGTGGTTGAGGAGGCAACATCATTGTCCAAGAACAAGACAAATGGAGGAAAATACTTGTATGATGACAAATTGATGATGACTTTTCTGTGTGGTTTTACCTTGTCATTCTTTCATAGTTTCTCACTTTTCAGGAGGTTATATATTAATGCAAAGGTAGATGTGATTGTATCATTGACCCTTATGTTGTTTGTTTGAGACATAATCCATTGATCTGATTTTTTGAAGGGTTAATTGCATTGAGATTCTTTAAAATTTAATAAAATTATATTGATCTCATTCTTAGTATAAGTTTGTTTTTAAACTTTTGAATAATCAAACCTGTTCTCTCTTGCTCTTTGACAAATATGTTATGTGAACAACATTTCTTACTAGTGAAAATAATGTATGCTTTATGTCAAAAGTAGAAGGGGGAGGTTACTAGAATTTTATCAGCTTAAATTAGTCTGTAAGTCGTTATATTTTCATTAAATTTTCAATTCAATCCCTACAGTTTAGAGACTTTTAATCAATTCAATCCCTACAATTCAATCCCCCACAGCTCATATGAGAATGTTTGGGAGAACCTATGTAAATAGTTTTGTCTATCTATAAGCTGTTTTGAGCTTATTTACATAAGCTGTTTAGATTAACTTATGAAAATAAGCTTATGCTTACTTATAGCATATTTTCAGGCTCTCAGCTTATGTCAATAACTTTCCCAAAATAGCTTATAGATAAGCTTGTATGACAAAAATATATAATGACTGTTTCTTAAAGGCTAAAATAACCATGGCTACATCTTTCACTCCCCTTCCATTTTCTCTTAGGATAAAATGGATTAACTCATCAATCTGGTATAGAATAGAGCATGTGAAAGCTGGTATAGAAAAGTTATGGTATAATTTCAAAATTCAAAATACCTTGTTTCCACCATTATGCTCATTAACTCATCACATGTATCATGCAAAAGAATTGCAATGATGGTGGATGAAAAATTTGTTGAATTATTATTGGATGCAGACCAGATTAATATGCAGTGGGATAGGTACTTGTTGGTATAACTGTAGAGAGAGTCAGAGAGATCTCTCAGTAGCTAGGGGGAAAAGTGTAACTGAATCTTATTGTATGAAATGAATCGATTGATTACAAGTGATGAATACATGTGTTGTTTATATAAGGAGTGGATATTCTCTAACCAGCTCTCCAACTGTCTAATTGAACCGTAACTCCGTAAGAGACATAACAGAATCTTTTAAATTCATAACCACCTAACATCCCCCTGCATACGCTTTAACTTTGACACGAGTTTGGTACAAAACTCAGAAGCGAGTTGAAGAAACAACTTTTGTAAAGATTTCATAGAATGTAATTTTTTTACTCAAAGTTAATTGGCTAATAATTTTATTAATTTTATTTCAAATAAATTTTATAAGTAAAGTTGGAAGTAGAGATCAAATACCCTAAAAAAGTGTCATAAAACATAATATATAATTTAATTTATTAAATTTATCTTATTATTTTTTTATAAATAATGGTCAATTATAGTTCATGTATAAAATTTATGCTTGATAATTAATATTAAATAAATTTTAGCATTATACAATTCTTTATTGTTTTTTCTTCATTTTTTATAATTAATACTGAAGTTATTTTAATATTATAATTTAATAATTAATTTAATTTTTGGTAAAAATAATTAATGTTCTTAATAATTTAAAATTTATTATTTCAATTCCAGTAATAATAATTTAATATTTTTATTGGTATATTAGTATATATTATTTCTATACTTTTTTTTCAAATGATTTTAATTAATTAACATTATCATACTGTTTTTGTAATTTGTACGCCAAAACACTAACGTGTTTGTTATATATAATACTAGTGTTTTTTACCCGCGCGTTGCACGAGGAATTTGTCTATTGTATTTGAAAGATGTAAATATTTAAAGAGCATAAATTCATACACTCAATTCTAGTGCTCTGTAAGCATATATTGAATTAACTAATATAAAGTGGCCAAAAAGATAAACTATTATTAAGACTTATTTTGGCTTCCAGATGTTGCATAGAAATTATATCAAAACTTATTTCTCTATGCTCGTTCCCCTCGTATGAACTTTTAATTATTTAAACATAAATAAATATAAATTATATATGTACTAATGTTTTCAAATCTCCGCAAAAAAAAATTATCATCAAATTGAGAGTTGCCCAAAAATAAAAACATGATATTGTGTTGTATAATATAGAAATTAAATCAAAACTTATTTCTTTATTAAATTTTTCATGCTTGTTCCCCTTGTATGAACTTTTAATTCTTTAAACATAAATAAATATAAATTATATCTATACTAATATTTTCTAATCTCCGCATAAATATTTTTATCATCAAATTATCAAATAGTTAATTATATTTACATCTAAAGTTGGTTTTAAAAACTAAAAAAAAGTACTGAAATGATATTAAAATTAATTTTTATGTTAGTTTTAACATGGAATTATTTGTATGCGAATAGATTAATAGTTCTCTAGTCGTCGTACGACACATAATTTTAAATGTTACACTGAGATTAGTTTATGGAGCATAAGCCATAAATTACATACATGGAAGTGAAGAGAGATTTTCCATGACATAATTCACTTTCAAGTAGTGGCGGAGGCACAGGGGTGACTTGTCCATGTTAGTCACCCCTGAATTTTAGGAATGTCTCAAGAAAAAAAATTGAAGCAGTGTGAGACTTGAGAAGGAGAGGAGGGAGGGGAAGGTTGAGCTGAGAGGAAGAGGTGATCTCTATGTTGTTTGCGTTTCTCTTTCAGATTCAGTAGACATTCTTTTGAACCTCTGTGTTATCCACTAACAATTGAAATTAGAAATAGATATTAGGGTTTTGTTACATATTGACCTTTTTTATTAGACGTGAAAGCTATTGGGCTGCACTTTTTTTGACATTAGAGTTGCACCTCTTTCCAACATAGTAATAAAAAATATAAAAGAATAATTTTAACTTATACGAAGCATTTGATAGCATTTTTTTGTGTTAATTTTTAAACAATCCTATAAAATTATTTGAAATCAATTTGAATCTGTGATATTTAAGGTAAATATAAATTTAATTTCTCAGTTAAAATTTGGTAATTATTTAATATCAATTTTTGTAATCTACTATATAATTTTTTTAAATGATATATTTAATTTATAGCGGCTATACCGGTCAGACCACAATTCAACTACGATTGATCCAATGAACGGTGAACCAATTCCCTCACCGATTTGATCAACGGTCCAGTTTTAATAACCTTGTTAATCGATCTGATTATATGAGATTAAATTTGTGGTTTTTGTGTTTTGCTTGTAAAAAAAAGTTATAAAAATTATGCACACCAACTGTTTGTAAAATGTCCCATTTAAGTTTTGGCCTTCAACAAAGGAGTTTTTTCTTAGGTTGGGCTGCTACTTCATTCTTGTTTTGTTTTTTTTTTTGCACATTCTTTAGTTGATAAAAATTGAAATTTTCTTACAAATTATGTTCCTTTTATATCTTAGTCCCCCCTTTCTGAAATTCATGCCTCTGCCCCTGCTTTCAAGTCAAATAATATACACCACTAAGCTACCATTTAATAGTTAGATTGTCCTATTATTATGATGCATCACCGACTAATAAATTTGGAAGAAGAGAGCAAAGTTATTCTGACATAAAAACACAGTTCACTGAAAATTTGTCTTTTAATCAAAAAGCCTGGATTAAATATAAAATATGATACTAAACCTTCTATATTCTACAACTAAAAGAAACTACTCACTACAAATACCATAACAACTTTTCTTTGGACTTTGAGATGAGATCAATCCCTCATCTCCCAAAACTTTCTTTCACCAGAAAATTAAAGTTTGCAGACCAAAGATCCAACCCAAGGACAATGATGATGATAGCATTTAAAAATTATCACAATACTTGACCAAAATCAACTTCCTTAATGCAAAGCAACCGCAATTGAGGAGACAGACTCATAGAATGAAGCATAATTATCTCATAACAATAAAGAAAAACCTGATACACAAATGAAAAGAAAAACTTATAAGAAAATAAGCATAAACAATGACAGGTAAGTTCAACCTGTCAATGAAACTGAAATCTAGTGAAGAAAGGATTTGAATTTCATCATTTAAGCGTTCTCATCTTATCTCAGCTAGCAAATTAACTCAAAAGAGAAGGAACATCAATTAATTAGCCTTCATGCATCATAACCAACTTGAAAAGAAATATAATGAATGATTAACCACAAAAGAGATCTTTGATACCAAATATCTGAGTTGAAGCCATAGGGAAAATCAGCAAGCAACTCCGAGCACCTGTAACTTGGGGTCTCCACAATCTAGCATGAATCTCACCAATGAAGTAATCATAATCTAGAGGGGAAAAGCTTATAAAACATTCTCACATCGAACCTGAATCAGAAACTCACCACTCACACGAACTTAGATTCTTCTTTCTTCTCTTGTCAATTATTGGGTTCCTATAGTTTCTTCTCGTTAGGATTCTCTTCATCCTACTCAGAAAATAACAAAGAAATAAAATGAAAACAGAAAATAAGAACCCAAATAAATATTGATAATCCAAAGCAAGAAAAGAAAGAGTAGAGAACTAAATACCTTGAAACGCGAGATGGGGAACAAATATATCAAAAGAGGATGAGGAAAATAATCTAATTACTCAACAACATTTATGTAAAACACTTACACAACTATCACATTACACAATTATCAGCACCACATGAAGCAGTTGCATACTTGAGTGATTTTCCTCATTTTTCCTCCATGTCAACCGGTTCACAGTAGAGGCATATAGGGGAGGAGATGAATGATGCAGTATTAGTAATGAGTAATCTAGGTAAATCTTAAATAATTAAGGCAAATCTTTTAAAATTGTAAAATTTTATGAAAAAGTTTATCAGATTTAAAATTACGTTTAAAAAATCGGTTTCAAGATTTGTAATGGAAATAAATTTTAGGTGAAGAAAAAGTTTATTTTTAGAGTATTAATTAAATTTTATGTTATTTTTATTGAATTTTCAGATTTTTATTTAATTAAGGATTTTAAGATAAATTAAGATAAAATCAAGAAATAGACAACCTAAATCCTAATCAAATCTAAAATTTAAAAAGGTAATAAATAAAGATAGATAAAAACTTCAAAAATCTAGCAAATCACAATTAAAACTCATAAATCCTGAATTAATTAAAAATCCGAAAATTCAACAAAAATACCATAAAAATTAATTAATACTCTAAAAAAAATAATAAGATAAATTAAGATAAAATCATGAAATAAACAACCTAAATCCTAATCAAATCTAAAATTAAAAAATGTACTAAATAAATATAGATAAAAACTATCAAAATCTAGTAAATCACAATAAAAACTCATAAAATCCTGAATTAATTAAAATCCGAAAATTCAATAAAAATACCATAAAAATTAATTAATACTCTAAAAATAAATTAAGATAAAATCAAGAAATAAGCAACCTAAATCCTAATCAAATCTAAACTTTTAAAAATGTATTTTTTTTATGAGAATTAACCTGAGAATGACACGTGGAATTTTTTTTATGAGAATTAACGTGAGATTGACACGTCACTAAGAATTAACGTGAGAACGACACGTCACTAAATCAGCCTGATAGAAGTTCTTCTTTTATAATATATATTGATATTGATTTTACTACTTATTACATTTGAAAATATAATTAAATGAATTTAATTTTTAATCTGAAAGTTGTGATTAATACTTACGGAATAGTATTAAGTTTACATCACCAGCGATGGTTGCGCTCAATGGCTCTACTAGGGTTACGACAACGGAGACCACTCAAGAGGAGGACCATATGGTGCGAAGCACCAAAAAGGTCAAAACTAGAGGGGATGCTCCGGTGTTCCCCACTGATATGGACATGGAAGCAACTAAGGCTAACTGATGTAGGGGAGGGAGTTTCCTATAGAAGCAAACTACTGAACTTGACTCATGAAGATGAGGATGATTTCATGGGTCCATACATGGAAGACGTGGATGATGAGGACCTTCCGGAGAACCGCTGGTACAAGGAGGATGAGGAGCAGGAGACAGAGTTTGACCCTTGCCCGGAGATTAAAGTAACTAAAGAAGAGTTTGCCCGATGGTGTGAACCATGGAAAAAGAACTCGTTTGTCGTGAGGCTCCTAGGAATGAAGGCATCGCTGAGGTTCATGGAACAACGATTGACAAGGCTCTGGGGGATTCGAGGTCAAGTTCAGGTCATTGACATGCCCCATAACTATTTCCTGGTGAGGTTCTCAAAGGAGGAGGACTACAATAATGCTTTGTTTGGAGGTCCTTGGATGGTAGCTAACCATTATCTGATCACGCAGCGGTGGAGGCCCTTCTTCATGACAAGTGTGAAGAAAGTTGAGAAGGTGGCAGTGTGGGTTAGGATTCCCGACATTCCTATTGAGCTATGTAATACCGAGTTCCTGTCCAGGGTTGGAAGGCAATTAGGTACTATGTTGAAAATTAATCGCCTCACCTCCATTCAATCTAGGGGAAGTTTGCTCGGATTTGTGTAGAGATTAACCTTCGTAGGAAGCTAACACCAACTGTGTGTGTGATGGGTCTTACCTTGAATATCGAGTCGAAGGGTTGCATCAGATTTTTTTTGGCTTTGGAAAGTATGACCATCATCGTGAACAGTGCACTGAGGCAGTGATAGTAGAGAAACCCTAGACTGAAGATGATGAAACCATGATCCCTGGTGGTGACACCCACTAGGGACTTGGTACCTGTGGACATAGGCAAACCGGAGAAGGTGGCGGCGGGAAATCAAGATGAAATTCGGGTTTCTAACCCAGGTGACCTGAACGTGGCAATTAATGCACCTGTCAGTCAAGACTCCATGATTGACGTGACTAACGGGAAGGGGGAGGTTTCCGAGATCCCAGGAGAAAAATCGGATGAGGCCATGCTTGGCCCATGGATGTTGGTGAAACGCAAGAATATTCGACGCGGAATTAAAGGAGAGGAAGTTGGTAACGGTAAAAGCAATAAAGGAAAGAATAAAGTGGGCTCGGTTGGAAGCCAGCAACCAATCAAGTCTAATGCAGCAAAAATAGGCATGCTGCCTTTAATGAGTCAAATAATACTCGGTGTGATGGGGCCAACGTGACGAAACATACCACAGGAAAGCCCATTGGGTCGAGCCCTCTTCGTATCTTGATTAGGGATCACCATGAGGGTACTATCAATGGGCCTAGTAGCATGAGTGCTACTTCTTCCTCCATGATCCTCGCTGTTAAGCCCACCCTGAACATTGACAGTGTAGTTGGTGATGGCAGGAGCCTGGGACGTGGAGGTTCTTCTCCGAGGCCTAAACGTGTTTTTGAGGATATGCCTCAGCAGACATGAACTGGGTCTCAGACCCAACAACTCTCCAATAGTTGTTAATGAATCTCATCAGTTGGAATTGCAGAGGCACCAAGGCTAAAGGGTTTAGAGGACTTGTTAAAGACTTGTGTGCTCTTCATTCTGCCTCCTTCTTGATTATGTTAGAGACCCAACTAAGTGGTGTATCAGCTGATAAAATTATTGACGACATTGGTTTTGATGGGCATGCAAAGGTGGATGCGACTGGGAAGTCAGGGGGAATTTGGTGCTTGTGGGATTCTTCCTTGTGGATAGTGCAAGATACATACTCTACTTCTCAGCACCTCTCTATGCAGCTCCGTTGGAAGGCCGGGGCACCTTGGCTACTTACCGCAGTCTATGGGAGCCCTAGGTATGCTCAACGAGGTAGCCTCTAGGAGGTGATTCGTGACACCCATGCCTCTGTTGATATCCCTTGGGCTCTTATAGGTGACTTTAACGCCATAACCTCCGACTGTGAAAGATGGAGTAGCGTGTCTCAGGGAACTCCTAGAGGGGCTAGGGAGTTTGCAGATATTATTGATGATTGTGAGCTCATTGACTTGGGTTTCATTGGACCTAGCTTTACTTGGCAGCGAAGGCCTCTGAAAGAAAGGTTGGATCGCGGGCTTGCTAACTTGAAATGGAGTTTGCGTTTTCCCGATGCCCATGCAACACACCTTAACCCGCTGAAGTCTGATCAGCCCCCCTTGCTTCTGTCTTTAGAAGTTGTGCCTGGTAGGGGTGTACAAGGGACGGGTTTTGGTTAACCCTAACCCGGCCCTAAATATTGATCGGGTCAATTCATAGACCCTAACCCGTCTCTAGACCCGAAGCAACCCGACATTATGCGGGTCCAATTTAAGACGGTTCTATGTAGGACGGGACCGGGTTGGCCCGAGGGACAATAAGTTTAAGACTATTTGATACTAATTGTAAGATTTAAAGATAATAACATACTAAAAGAGTTATAAGTTGGAACTATTTTTTAGAATAAATAACTTGAAAGGATCCAATTCTTTCATAATCTATTGCACTTTAGAGGTTTACATTTTGTTTGATCATTTCTTCACTTGTCTCACATATGCATAATACACACACATGATTTTCTCTTGTTAGAGCATGAAAGTGTTCATAGTTTGACCAACGTTTATTTAATTCATAAGGTAAATGTTAAACATTTTATTTTCATCTACATGGTAAGATAAATTTGAGCATCATGTATCACATTTTAATCATTATAACAAATTAAAATTTTATAAAATATATATGTGGGACGGGCCGGGTGACCCGAGTGTCAACCCGAACCCGACCCTACCCGAAGTCGGATAACTCAAAGATCAACCCGAACCCGGTCTCTTTTAATGATTGGACCGGGTTGAACCCGGCCCTAAAGGCTTGGGCCGGGACGGGTTGGCGGGTAGGGCCGGGTCTTGTACACCCCTAGTGCCTGGGCTCAATCGTCACCTTCCCGATGCTCGCGACTTGGATGACCCATCCAGGGTTTCATGAGCTAGTGAAGCAAGCATGGGACCCGCACTAGGATTGGATGGGCATGATGGAGCACCTTCAATCTTGCTTGAAAGATTGGAATCGAGATGTTTTTGGTAACATATTTAAACGGAAGCGTAAGGTCATGAGAAGGCTGGATGGCAGTACAAGAGCCTTGTCCACTGGACCTAATCCAAGCCTTGAAGCCTTGCAGAAGGATCTCTAGAAAGAGTTAGAAGAGGTATAGGAGCTCTCGCTGGCTGGTTTTTGGCCACAGGAATAGCCGGTTTTTCCATGGTGCCACCGTCGCTCGTCGCTGGCGAAAACACTTCTCCAAGCTCCAGAAGGAGAATGGTGAGTGGGTGGAGGAACCATCGACTCTAGAGGCTATAGTGACAGATTTCTATAAGAACTTGTACGCTAAAGAGGGCGTACACGAGCCCCTTTGTCTATCGGGGTGCTTTCCTGTGCTGTCGGGGGAGTATTGGCAAGAACTAAATGAGGAAGTCACTAATGAAGAGATTCATAGAGCCTTATTCAGTATCGGGGGGTACAAAGCTCCGAGGAAGGATGGTCTTCATGCCTTGTTCTATCAACAACAATGGGAGGTGGTGGGGGAGAAGCTCTGCGAGTTAGTGAAAGCGGTCTTCCGAGACCCGCGAGCGGTAGCTACCTTGAATCAAACCATTATTACTCTCATTCCAAAGATTGAGCAAGCATCCGTTGTCAAACATTTTCGACCCATCAGTCTATGTAACATCTCTTATAAGGTAATTACAAAGATTCTTGTGTGCCGAATGAGAGAAATCATGCCACTAATTATAGGCCCTGAGCAGTGCAGTTTTGTGCCTGGGCGAACTAGCAGTGACAATATCATCATTACAGAGGAAGTAATCCACTCTATGAATTGCAAGAAAGGTAATTTTGGATGGATGGCGATAAAGATTGATTTTGAAAAGGCGTACGATCGTCTTAGATGGTGTTTTGTGAAGGATAGTCTCCTTGATGCTGGCTTCCCGGATCAGTTTGTTAGTTTGGTTGAGCAGTGCATATCTACGCCAAGGATGCAAGTTCTATGGAATGGGGAGGCCTTGGAGACATTTCAGCCTCAACGGGGTGTGAGACAAGGAGATCCAATCTCTCCTTATCTCTTTGTAATATGCATGGAGCGATTGTCTCAAATCATCTCTTCATCGGTTGGTTTTGGCTTATGGAAACCAATCAAACTCAGGAGAGTTAGTCCTGAGCTATCCCACTTGGCTTTTGCGGATGACCTAATTCTCTTTGCGGAGGCTAGGTTGGACCAAGTGGAGGTGATCATGACTTGCTTGGATATGTTTGCAAAAAGCTCCGGGCAGAAAGTTAATAAAGAGAAGACCAGGATTTTTTTCTCAAATAATGTTCAAGAAGTGGTGAGGCATCAGATAAGTGAGGAGTTTGGCTTCATGAGGGCTGCGGATCTGGGCAAATATTTAGGTGTTCTAGTGGGTAATCAGGGCAGCTTCCTATAATTATATCCTGGATAAGGCAAAAAGTCGTATGAGTTCGTGGAAGAGCAAGCAGTTATCCTTCGCGGGGAGATTAACTCTCACGAAATCGGTGCTTCAGGCGCTACCATCGTACATTATGCAAACAACTCTGTTACCTTCGGTGATTTGTGATGGTATTGATAAGGCGTGCCGCTCTTTTGTTTGGGGAGATTCAAATGACCACCGTAAGGTTCATTGGCAGCGATGGGCAAATCTTTGCAAGCCTAAGGCGGCCGGGGGGTTAGGACTACGACAAGCTCGTCTAGTTAATCAAGCTTTCATGATGAAAGCGGCTTGGAAACTATGCCAAGATAAAGAGAGCCTATGGGTCCGCGTGGTGAAATCCAAGTACAGTTGTGGTAGTGATTTGGTTCCCCAGTTTAGGAGTCGGTCATCTTCTTCTCACTTCTGGAAAGGAGCATGTAAAAGCTGGCCAAAGGTACATGATAATTTGGGTTGGAGAGTAGGGAATGGAACTCAAGTTAATTTCTGGTCTAGTAATTGAATTCCTATTGTTGGAGCCTTGGCATCTTGCGCCTAGGCCATGGGATGGCAGTCTTGTCCTTTCCAATTTGTTTCAGATTTTGTTGAAGCCTCAGGTGGGTGGAATGTGGCTAGGTTACAACATTGGGTCCCCAACTCAGTTTTCAATAAGATTATGGGGATGGCTCCTGCATGTGCTCAGCGTGGTCAGGATACTATTTCGTGACTGCCTACTAATGATGGCCGCTTCTCTGTGAGCTCTGCTTATGAGACTCTAGCAAGCCATGCATACATGGCTCGGGATCCTTTAGCAGACATGGTGTGGGAGTGGCACGGACCGTACCGTGTTAACTTGCTCCCGCGCGTAACCTCTGGCAGCTTGCCAACTAATAGGGAGCGTCTCCGGCGACATCTTGCCAGCTTCGATGCCTGCCCTCTTTGCGGGCAAATAGAGTCAACAGAACATGTTTTCAGGGAATGTCCAGTTGCAGCTGGGACGTGGGAGATGTTAACGAAGCTGAGAACAGGTGATCCTTTCTACTCTCAACCGTGGGAAGAGTGGCTCCGCTTGAACTTGAAGGAGACTGGGCCTTGTTATGGTTTCTCTGACTAGAGTCTGGTGGCGGGGTTGGCTATGGATGCAATATGGCAAGCTCGCAACAGGAAGGTTTTTGATGACATCGCTCCCTCAAGTTATGGGAATGTGAGCGTGATTCTAGCTCGCAGAGGCTACTATAAGGAAGCCTTGCAGAAAGCTCATGTGACTCGCGTAGTAAACCCATCAAGTGATATCCCTCCAATTCGTTTGTGGCCTCCTGATCCAGGGTGAGTGAAGTGTTGATGGTGCTTTTTCCCCGACGGCTGATGTAGCATCTTGTGGTGGGATTGTTAGAGACCAGTCAGGTTGTCTTGTCACTGCGTATATGCGTAGGCTAGGATCCTGTAATACTCTTCAGGCGGAGTTGTGGGGAATCCTCAACGGTGTCCAACTCCTTCTTGCTCGCGGGTACACGCGAGTGTTCACTGAATCGGACTCGTCCGTGTGTATTCAATTTCTGTCTCGTGGGTGTACAACTTCTCATCCCTGTGCTCCGCTGGTGCATCAGATTAAGGGTATCCTTCAGCCTTCGCCCAGGTGCGATGGGGCCACGTTTATCATGAAGCTAATGCGTTGGCCAAGAGAGGATTGACAAGTTCCCTGGGGATTACTATTTTTGATTCTCTTCTTGCTTTCTGTTATGTGCCTTTTGCAGCTGACTTTTCTTCTACTACCTTAGTTAGAGGCATTTAGGTTGTTTATTTTTGTAGTTGGGTTGTGAAGCCCTCCCTCTTCATCGAAAAAAAAGTTAATGTTATTTCTTTTTTTTTGTACATCGGAAAGATAAATTGCACCCACCAGGAATTGATCACTAGACCTCCCCCTACCCAACCTATATGTCCCTAACTCCTACCACTTGAGCTATCCTACGAGGACGTTAATGTTATTTCCACATGTGAAACATTGTTTAATATTTTATCTAACAACCATATATAATGGTTCACCGGTCAACCACTTTTAAAATGATACACTGTTGTGGATCTTCCTTAGCCTCCCCGTCGGCGCGGTCGTCCTTTGAAGACTCCTCCTTCTTGCTTGAGTACTTGTGCTCGTTCCCTGGCGTGCGAGGAGGTGCGGGCGGCCGATGAGGGTCCTTCACCCTTGTCGTCGCCGGCATCTTCTCCTTCTAGCGGCGGGCCTTACTTCACGCGTTCGAAAAGACGTGGCTTCTTGGCAAAGTCTTGGGTCTTAAGTTTGAAGGAAGCGACGTTGAGGCTATTCGAGGTTTGGAAAAGGTTTACGAGATCATTTCAAGGCTTGATTTTTGGTTCTATTCGGGCTATGGTTTAAGGAAATTTATAGGGTTTGTCTGTGGCTTTTTTCCTTTGTGTCCGGTTTGTTTGTAATCCGGTTTTGATCCTTTTGTGCGGCCTAGTTGGGTTTTCTTTGTGCGTCGTGGTGCCTTATTTTTGGGGTTTCCTTCGCTCCCTAAGGGTGCTGTCCTTAGGGGTTTCTTTTTGGTTATTAATTTACATTCCTTTATCTTTCAAAAAAAAAAATGATACACCTTTGCTATTATTAAAATGATGAAGAAAGACAATTACTAATTTAAATAATACTTTTATATAAAGTATTGACTATTTCATCTTATTTCAATAATAATTTAATAAGTTTAATATTTTAAATATCATTAAATGAATTCAATTTTTAACTTAAAATTTTAATTAATTGTGTAATTAATACTTGGTCAAGTCAATTATTTCCACTTGTGAACCATCTAGTTAATTTTTTAAATATAATAAAATAATGTTTTTAGAAAAATATTGATTATTTCATCTTATTCTTTGTAAAAATAATGTAATTTTACAATTATATATTGTTTTGGCCTTCAAGTTTTAATTAATTATGCAATTAATACTTTTTCAAGTCAATATTATTTTCACTTTTGAATCATCTATAATTATTCATTTAAATATTATAAAATAATATTTTTTATTACTTATTTTGACTATCCCATCATAATTCTGGATAAAAAATATGATTTTGCAATTAAAAATTTGGTGGTCTTAAAGAAAGAGTTATTAATTTTAAAATAATTTTTTATTAATTGACTGTATGTGTAAATAATTTACAGTGTTTTTAATCCTTATCCTATGCAATAATGATATATACAAACCTCATTATTCTATCCCAATTCCATGATCCTATCTTTTTTCTTTCTTTTTTTTTCTTTCTTTCCTTATTCATTCTTCCATTTTTCTATAAAAGCCAAGCAACCCATTCAGAACTTGAAGAAGAACAAGAACAAGAACCGTTTGGGGCGCACTCAGTTTTCGAAACCCTATATAAACTCTTTCTTCTTCCTCCTCCTTCTCCTGAGGGACAACATGGCTGATTCTCACCCCATTGCCAATGACTCACCGAAGATTTCATCGCTCGCAACCGGAGGAGATGCACCTAATGGTAACTCCTAATTCCTTCACCTGAATTTTGCTTTTATATGCTTCAATTCGTGTACCCTTTAACATGGTCTCTTGCTGTGAGTTGTTAATTGAACTGATTGGAATGAAATTTTTATACCCACTTTGTCAATTCAAATAAAAATTGCTAGTCATGCTTTTTTGGCACTGATTTTAATCCAGTGGATAATAATAGTCTTTTTGAAAATTTGGATGGAGTCGACGCAAACATGATTTCATGTATTTCAAACCACCAATGCAGTAGATAGAATTTTCCATGTTGAATTTAATTTAACGTGGATCGGAGAAGTACGATTTTGACGTTGAGTTAAACGAAAATCCAAATGCACACTAAATCATGGAGTTTAATCAATGTGGCGGACCTAAGGTTAATTGTTTAGGTTATTGTTACTGTTATTGTATTCCTCATTCACTTCTTGGTTGGCAGAGTGAACAACCTTTTTGATATTCTAAAGACTCTTGGTTTGAACTTTTTGTGGCTTGGTTTAGAGTGTATTGTCTTCAAGCAAAGCGTTGTTGTTGTTGGTGTAGTAGATCCTGGGATAAATTTTAGGTTATGGTTACTGTTGTTGTTTGTTGTGGTGGAGCTGTTGTTGTTGTTGTTGAATTCCTCACCCAATTCTTGTCTGGCACTTTTTGTGGCTTGGTATGAAATGTTATGTCTTAAAGCATAGTGTTTTTTGGATTTCTGAAAATACCAACCCAATTGAGCTGATTTTCCTATTTGCAATTTTAGATGCTGGAAATGGTGTCAAGGTGAGTTCTAAGGACCAAAGGGAGGCTCTGCCTGATGAGCCCAAGTGTGTTATATGTGGCCGCTATGGTGAGTATATCTGTGATCAAACTGATGATGATGTTTGCAGCATGGAATGCAAACAATCAATACTGAGCAGAATTGCCAAATCCTCGTCTTCTGTTGGAGGTCCTCCCTTACCCGTAAAGCTACCTGCAGCTGATGAGTGCTTTTATGTTAGAGATACTGATTTCAAATCAGGAGCTTCATCTTCAGGTGGTAATCGGGCTGAATTGCTAAGAAAGAAACTTGACATTCGTGTGAACCGTGATGTTGCGGAGCCGGTTTCGACATTCGCTTCCTGTAACCTCCATGAAAAGCTTCTCCACAATATGGAAGCAGCAGGATATGACAAGCCTACCCCTGTCCAAATGCAAGCAATCCCTATTGCTTTGAAGGGGACAAACTTGCTTGTTTTAGCTGATACAGGATCAGGAAAGACTGATTCCTTTCTTATTCCAATAGTTTCTGAATGTGGGATTCAACGTCTGCTGTATGATCCAAATAAGAAGAAGCCTTTAGCTATAGTGTTATCACCTACCAGAGAGCTCTGTATACAGATTGAAGAGCATGCTAAAGCGATGGGAAAGAGTTTACCTTTCAAAACTGCCCTTGTGGTAGGCGGTGATGCAATGCCTGGACAAGTCCACCGCATTCAACAAGGTGTTGAGTTGATTGTGGCAACCCCAGGAAGGCTTATTGATCTTTTAACGAAGCATGAGATTGACTTAGATGATGTGAAGACTTTAGTTGTGGATGAGGTGGACTGCATGCTGCAAAGGGGTTTTCGAGACCAGGTCTTGCAGATATATCAAGCTTTGTCACAACCTCAGGTCTTGATGTTTACTGCAACAATAACTAGTGACATAGAAAAAATGGCAAACTCTCTGGCAAAAGACATTGCGGT
The DNA here is from genome assembly GCF_012489685.1 of Lotus japonicus. Taxonomy (NCBI): domain Eukaryota; kingdom Viridiplantae; phylum Streptophyta; class Magnoliopsida; order Fabales; family Fabaceae; genus Lotus; species Lotus japonicus. Next base: position 56,187,172 of record NC_080043.1, on the reverse strand, counting down.
TGTAACTGTTGGGAATCCTAATTGTCCAAATAAGGCGGTCAAGCAGATAGCTATCTGGGTTGATTCAAAACAAAAGAAGTCGAAGCTGTTTGAGATCATGCGAAGTGAACAACATTTTAAGCCACCTGTTGTCATATATGTCGGCTCCAGAATCGGGGCAGATCTCCTGGCGGATACGATTAAAGTTGTGATTGGAATTAAAGCAGTTTCAATTCATGGTGAAAAGCCTATGAAGGAAAGGAGAGAAATAATGCAATCCTTCGCAGCGGGCGAGGTCACAGTGATTGTGGCTACTGGAGTATTGGGTAGGGGAGTTGATCTGCTTGGTGTAAGACAGGTAATTGTTTTCGACATGCCTAATTCCATTGACGAGTATGTTCATATGATTGGAAGGGCATCTAGGATGGGAGAGGAAGGTCAAGCCATAGTTTTTGTGAATAGCTCGAATAAGAAAGTTTTTTGTGAACTAATTGGTGTTCTAAAATCTGCTGGTGCACCTATTCCTCGGGAGCTGCTCAATTCACATTATACCGCAGCATTTGTCTCTGGTAGCAAGTGTTCAAAGAAGAGAACGCATAAATGAAGTTTCTTGTTACTTGCTTAATTCCGGCCCTAATTTTGATGTTTTTTTTTATATGAATAAATAAATGGGGCTAAAGCCCTTCATTTGATGTTGTCAACTTAGAAAATGATACCAGAAATTACATGCATATTTACACCTTAAAAAGATGAAGATTTGGTGACTTGATGGGATGGTTTTGTAATTAGAGGAAGTATTGGAGTTGTTTCGGTTTGTAACCAATAACGTGAAAGTTGAGATTTGAGAAAAGAATGGCATCTAAGTGCTTGTGATTATATTGTCTCTCACCGTCTAAAAAAAAAGAAGATTATATTGTCTCTCTACCTTCGCCGTTAGAACCTACATTTCGTCTGCCATCGCCCCCCAAACCACCACAGATCATAGCCCCAACGACACCCAACCTCAACTTCACACCAGAATCCCCAACAACAGAATTAGGGAATTTGGTGATTGTACTGTTATTGGGCTTACAACCTTTGTAGTCTTGCGGACTTACCGAATTTGTATTATTGGGCCAGGCGACCCATGATCCAAACGGGTCAAAACCTTATAATATATAAAGAGGACACCGCCCATACGGTGGGGGATCCAACACTTTTTACTCATTTTGCTACTTTGTCATATTCTACTTTTGCTTACTAATTGCTTAGCCCTGACCGGAGTTCTAGACCGGAACATTGGCGCCCACCGTGGGGCCGAGGAATTCAATCCTAGGCTTCAAACTCACTGAAAATGGTGAATCGATCTGGAGCAAACGGAAGGGACAATCATGTTAACCATGAAAATGTTCCGCCCGACATTTTGCAACAGATCATGGCGGATCTAACTGATATTCGTCAACACAATCAACAACTGCAAACTCAACTTGCTGAGATCAATCAGGATCGGGGCTTGCATGAGGGCGATCGTAGAATGGCAGAGATGGTGGTAGATTTTCAACCGTTCACAGAAGACATTGCAAATACAACCGTTCCAGACAACTTGAAGACTTTGGTTCTTGATTCTTGTTACGAAGATTCTGACCCAAAGGATCATTTGGTGTATTTCAACACCAAAATGGTTATTGTGGGCGCTTCAGATGCTCTGAAGTGTAAAATGCTTCCTTCAACTCTCAAAAAGTCAGCAATGACTTGGTTTACAACGCTCCCACCGCGTTCAATTGCAGGGTTCATGGATTTATCGGCGAAATTTCTGTCTCAATTCTCAACTAGTCGCGCCCAGAAAGTGACCCCAGCAGCTTTATTTAATTTGCAACAGAGGCATAATGAAAGTCTTCAATCCTTTATGGGGCGTTTCAATCAACTATCAGTGCATTTGGAAGATAAAATGCCAGAAATTTGTATTGCTGCTTTTGAATTGGGCCTTCAATTAGGAAGTCTGAACAGCAGTTTGAGTCGTAAGCCCGTGGAGACAATGGCGGAGTTGCGAAGCAGGGTACAAGGTTTCATTCGGGAGGAGCAAAGTGTTCGCATAAAGAGAAACCGCAAGAGTGCAGCGGTTACTGGCCAACAACAATAGTCAGATTCGAAAAAGGCGGTGGTTAACGATCAGCGTTCGGGCGGAGCAGTTACAAAAGGAGAGAGAAGTTACAATAATTCAAGTCGTTTTGATAACCGCTCTAATTTTCGAAATCGTGCTCAGCCTTATGGAAATCGTGGTTATGGACAATCAATGACGTGGACTAGAAACCAACAAGACAGGTCGACCCCACTTGCGGTTAATTTAACTGAAGCATTGCACATGTGTTTGGAGGCTAACACGATTCGTTTTCCTAAACAACCGAAACGCCCACCAGGCAACATGGACAGAAGTAAGTGGTGTGAGTATCACCGAATTGCGGGACACAATACTGATGACTGTTTTACTTTAAAGAAGGAGATCGAGGCTTTGATAAAAGCAGGCTATATGCGTTAACTTGAAGGGCGAAAAGAATCAGAGGGAGCTGGAACTTCAACGAAGCGTGATGATACAGGAAAGGAAATTGAAGAGGCGGAGCCAAAAAAGCAAACTGGAGGTGAAACTAAAGGGCGTATCCATTCTATATTTGGAGGATTTCGGGGAGGAGGCATGACCAATTCTTCCAGAAAGAGGTACGTTCACTCTATGAATGCTGTGTATGCTAATGACTGGGGGAGTTGGGGAATCAACCACCCTGATATTATATTTACCGTTAAAGATTTTGAGGGAGTTCAGCCTCATGAAGATGATCCCATTGTGGTGATGCTAAAAATTGCTGATTATGAAATTGAGAGGGTACTGTTGGATCAGGGGAGTTCTGCAGATTTGATATATGGCGATGCATTTGAAAAGTTAGGGCTTACAGAAACTGATTTATTGCCATATGATGGGGCGTTAGTTGATTTCTCAGGTGAGAAAGTATTTGTTAGAGGGTATGTGGAGCTAAATACCGTGTTTGGTGAAGGTAAAAATGAGAAAGCCTTTGCCATTAAGTTACTTATGGTACAGTGTACGTCGCCGTATAATGTGCTTATCGGAAGACCATCGCTCAACAAACTTGGGGCGATTATTTCAACAAGACATTTAACAGTTAAGTATCCATTGGACAACGGTGGAGTTGGAACTTTGAAGGCTGATCAGGTGGTTGCTAGGAAATGCTATTCCGACAGTTTAAAGCAGTATGGTCACATGGGAAAAAGAGCAGTGAAGGAGGGACATAGAGTTTTTGGGGTTGATGTTGATCGAGATGTGGTTAGTTTGGACCCGAGTGAGGGCTTTTCTGATTTCAAAATGACTCCAGAAGAGGAAACAAAGACAGTGAAAGTGGGCAAAAGGAATTTGAAAGTCGGTGTAAACATGACTCCAATCCAGGAAAGCAGACTGGTGCAACTATTAGCTGAGAACATAGACTTGTTTGCTTGGAGTGCACAGGATCTTCCGGGAATCGATCCAGAATTCATTTGCCACAAATTGGCATTGAATCCTGGTGTGAAACCAATCGCCCAGTTGAAGCGTAAGATGGGCGAAGAAAAAGCACTTGCAGTGAAAACAGAAACTAATAAGTTAATTGATGCAGGTTTTATAAGGGAAGTGAAGTATCCTACTTGGTTGGCTAATGTTGTTATGGTCAAGAAGAGTAATGGAAAATGGCGAATGTGCACGGATTATACAGATTTGAACAAACATTGTCCAAAAGATTCATATCCGCTACCAAACATTGATAAATTGGTTGACAGGGCTTCAGGATTTGAAATGCTGAGTTTGATGGACGCGTACTCGGGCTATCATCAAATTCGCATGTATGCGCCAGATGAGGAGAAAACTGCATTTATGACAAATCAAGCAAATTATTGTTATCAAACTATGTCATTTGGACTTAAAAATGCAGGAGCTACTTACCAGAGGTTGATGGACATGGTTTTCGAAAAGCAGGTATGGCGCAACATGGAAATTTACGTCGATGATATGGTGGTCAAATCAGAAGAAATGGGCGGTCATTGTTTGGATTTAGCTGAAGCTTTTGGGGAAATCAGAAAGCATAAAATGCGTTTGAATCCGGAAAAATGCTCTTTTGGAATTCAGAGTGGAAAAGTTTTGGGCTTTATGATTACTAGAAGAGGAATTGAAGTTAATCCCGATAAGTGCAAAGCAATTATGGACATGCAAAGCCCAACATCAGTGAAAGAAGTACAGAAGCTAACAGGAAGAATTGCGGCTTTGTCACGATTTTTACCATGCTCGGAGAGTAAGGCGGCTCCGTTCTTTCAGTGTTTGAGGAAGAACAAAGCTTTTCAATGGATAGATGAGTGCAAGCAGGCTTTCCAAGCTTTAAAGGAGCATCTGGCTAAGCCTCCCATATTGTCAAAACCAATTCCAGGTATTCCGTTGTCAATTTTCATTTCCATATCAGATAATGCTGTGAGTTCTGTCTTGTTGCAAGAATTTAAAGAGGAGTTGAGAATTATATATTTTGTGAGCCATGCTTTACAAGGGGCTGAGTCAAGGTATCAAAAAATAGAAAAAGCTGCGCTAGCTTTGATTATCACAGCCCGAAAGTTGAGGCCTTATTTTCAAGGTTTTCAAATCAAAGTCAAAAATGACTTTCCCCTACGCCAAGTACTCCAAAAGCCTGATTTAGCAGGGCGTATGGTTTCTTGGGCTGTTGAATTGTCAGAGTTTGGTATAGTGTTTGAGAAGAAGGGACAGATAAAGGCGCAAGGCTTAATAGATTTTGTGAATGAGATGTCTCCAGAAGAGAGAGTATCTGAAGAAGTGGAATGGTTTTTGTCTGTTGATGGTTCATCAAATTTAAAAGGAAGTGGAGGTGGTATAGTTTTGGAGGGACAAGGCAGAGTATTTATTGAGCAATCTCTCAAGTTTGACTTCAAGGCGAGCAACAATCAAGCGGAATATGAAGCAATAATAGCAGGGGTGAGGCTTGCCTTGGAGATGAATGTACGCTGTATTGTAATAAAAACTGATTCTCAGCTTGTGGCAAATCAGATAAAGGGAGATTATCAGGCGAAGGATATTCAGTTGGCTAAGTATTTGGTAAAGGTTCAAGAATTGTTGAAGCAGATGGACAAGTTTCAGGTAAATCATGTTCCACGAGAGGAAAATACAAGGGCTGACATATTATCCAAACTAGCAAGCACAAAGAAACCAGGTAACAACAAGTCTGTGATTCAAGAGACTTTGAAGGGTCCAAGTGTGAAGGAGGATGATGTTGTGATGGCAACTGGCGGACCAACGCTAGATTGGATGGATAAAATTCGAATGTGTTTGGAAGCGGATGGGTCAGACTTAGCTTTATTTTCAAAGGATCAGATTCGAGAAGCAAGTCGCTATACAATGATGGGAGGACAACTTTACAAAAGGGGCGTAGGAGTTCCACTGTTAAGATGTGTTAGTAAAGAGGATTCAGAAAGAGTTATGTTTGAGGTACATGAGGGAGTCTGTGCCAGTCATATAGGGGGAAGATCTTTGGCTTCGAAGGTGTTGAGGGCAGGATTTTATTGGCAACCTTTAAAGGGCCATTGTATGGAATATGTCAAGAAATGTGAAAAATGTCAAGTTTTTGCTGGTCTTCATAAGGCACCCCCTGAAGTTCTAAGTTCAATGAGTTCTTCATGGCCATTTGCGATGTGGGGCGTTGATATCCTGGGTCCATTCACTCCAGCAGGGGCACAAGTCAAGTTTGTTTTAGTGGCAGTGGATTATTTCACGAAGTGGATTGAAGCAGAGTCAATGGCGAAGATTACAGCTGAGAAGGTTAAGAAATTTTATTGGAGGAAGATAATTTGTAGGTTTAGAGTGCAAGCAACCATTGTTTCTGATAATGGAACACAGTTTACAAGCCGGAAGGTTAGAGATTTTTGTACAGAGATGGGGATTGAAACAAGGTTCGCCTCAGTGGAGCACCCACAATCTAATGGGCAGGTTGAAGCAGCAAACAAAGTGATTTTGAATGGGGTGAGAAAGAGATTGGGCGAAGCAAAAGGATTATGGGTTGAGGAATTGATCACAGTGGTTTGGGCTTATAACACAACACCCCAATCCACTACTGGAGAAACACCTTTCAAGCTTGCTTACGGAGTTGACGCGATGATTCCAGTGGAAATACAAGACATGACTTTTCGAGTGGCAGCGTATGAATAGAACCAAAATCGAGAAAATGTTCTAGTGGATTTGAATTTGGCAGACGAGGTGAAGGCAGAAGTTCGTTTAAGGGAGGCTGCAGTCAAACAAAGGTCAGAAAGACGTTATAATACTCGAGTGGTGCCTAGGAGCATGAAAGTGGGCGATTTGGTATTGCGCAGAAAGGAAAAGAGTTCAACTGATTCAAAGCTGACACCTAACTGGGAAGGTCCAAATAGAGTTCTGCGTGATTTGGGACAAGGGGCTTACCACTTGGAGGAGTTATCTAGGCGCAGGGTTCCAAGAGCATGGAATGCACAACACTTGTGTTACTACTACAGTTGAAGTGGTGTTCTGTTTGTTTCGTTTCAGTGTGTTTCATTTTGTTCAGAGACTACGTCGTGTTGTTTGCTTTGTGGTTTCTGTACTTGTTTAAGTGTCAAGGCTATGTGGTTGTTTATTAAGACTCAGTAGCATGCACTCTTTTCTCTACCCATTAGGGAGAGTTTTTAACGAGGCATCATGTTATATTTTAATGAAAAAACAGGTATGCACTCTTTTCTCTACCCCAGGCGGGAGAGTTTTTAACGAGGCATAACCTTTAAAAATTTCTTGAGTGCTTTGTTAGCATTTAAGTTACTTTTCAACTTAGGTCTATCAATTGGGCGATTCCAGACAATTGAGAAAGAGTAAGTCTCTTAAAACTAGAGCGTTTGGCCACGAATTCATATGCATAGCCTTAACTTGGATTAAGCTTGTCCAACTTAAGCACAAAGTCTCCAAGCGAGCAAATTTCTATATCAGAACAAATTGCGCTTCTGATCTTTTTATTTTTGATTCAATTCAAAAATGAAAAAGCCTTATGAATTCAAAGAATAGTTGTTAAAGAAGAATCAAATTTTTCATGAAATAGAAAATTTTGATAAGCCTAGGGCTTCAAGTTTTAAAGAATTCGTTAAAGTCTTCTTTATAAAGTAGACAAACTTGTTAAGACCAGCGCCTTGCGGATAAATAAATTCAGATGAAAGGTATTTTCGCAGTAAATTATTTTCATATTCTCATACTGTTGGTGCAGTACTTTAAGTTTAGAGAACACAATAACCTTCGAATTAGATTATTGAGTTATTGCTTTTTAAGAAGGAATGGGAAGATTTTAGATGAAGATAGATGATATTAATGCATAGTGTAGTGGTGACACTTAGATTTTAAACATAAACTTTGTTGCATTAATATTAAATGGGGGGCGTTACATTTTAATTAGAGCGGGAGATGCAAGAAGTAAGAAAGCAGGAAACTAAGTCAACCGTTTGATATAAGACCAACGGGAAACAAAATATCATTTCAAATTTTCTCAAGAAGGGGTTAATTGCTTTCCCCTTCGCCCTCTTTGTTGTTGTTGTTGTTGTTGTTGTTGTCCTTGTCTTCTTCTTCTTCTTCTTCTTCTTCTCCTTCTTCTTCTTCTTCATCAAAGTTGGGCGTGACTAACTTTCCTTCAACGATCCTAGCATAAGGATCAATGCCTTCAATCTTGATAGGCATGTCGGGATTGAGGAACAAGATTTGTTCTTTAGCTTTGTTGAAGCCAGTTTCAAGTTGGGATAGAATCGAGGTTTTCAGAGAGGCCACTTCGGCAGAGAGGTCATCAACAGTCTTGTTCAAAATTTGTTTTTCTGAGGCCAAAGAGTTCGCCTCTTCCTTCATTTTCTGAGTCTCTTCTTCCTTCGCCTTCAGTAAGGCTTCACCTTCCTCCAAAGTCTTTTTCAGTCTTTCAAGATCTAAAGCCAGATCCGCGGCTTTCTTCTCGTTGACCTTGTTAGATTTTTCTAACAGCTTCATGGTGGACTTCAGTTTTTCATTTTCTTTTTCTTTATCTTCAAGTTTCTTAGCGCTAGAAAGCCCATCAAAGCTGTTGGACTCAATCTCTATCATTTTGGAAATAGCAGCAATTTCCAAACTTTTAGTCATGACAGCTTGGCAGGCCTCTTGAAGCCCAATTTTCCTTATCTTTTCCTTATCTCAAACACAAGGTTTGTCTCCACAAGGGAGTTGAAGTTGATTCGGGAATCCCACAAGGAGGTGACTTCTTCCGAAGTCATATCCTCAAACTCTTTCAGTTCGTACTTCCACGAGGGGGGGCGGAGCGCTGGAGGAACCATACTGATTCGCCCCCTTGGCTGCGAATTTTTCCAGTGAAGTTTGTATGGTGGTTTTCTCGGCGGACTTCTCAGAATTCTGATTTCTTTTTCTTCTTTTCTGGGCTGGATTCTTCTCAGTTTCAGAGTGACTCTCTTCAGGTTCGGTCAGAGACTTAGCAGGGGATTGTTTCTTCTTCAACGCCTGTTGCTCGCGGCGGAAACGGACAATGTCATCTTCGGAGAGGCGAGACATCTTCGCTGAAAAATGCAAAAGAAGAAAATCACAGTTAGGATTTTGCATAGGTTTTGGGGCGAATCAAGTTAAAAAGAATGTTCTTACCAACAAATTGGGCAAAGTTTCTTTTCTTGAATGCTTCATAGAAATCATAAAGGTTCAAGTGAATCGTTGACAAGAAGTCAACTTCATATTTTTCATCAGGGGTGAGAGACGATTCGGGAACTTTGTGGATAAGTTGGGGCTTATCGGTCCAATAGAAAGGGAATCGAGGGGTTCCATCGTCAAAGTAGAAAACATCTCTACTTTGTTCAGATTCTTTTAGTTTGAAAAACTTGGCTTTCCAGTGTTTAAAGTTGCTTCTAAAGAGGGTGAATACCCCGCGTCCCCTGGCAGAGGATAAGGAAATATATTCGCCCTTCACCTTCATGCCGGTAGTTTCAAAAAAGGAGAAAAACTTTTTGCAGGTTGGTATTATGCCTAGGCAAATGCATAATAATTCAAAGGCTCGAAGGTAAGCCCAACCATTAGCAGAAAGTTGAGTAGGGGCGATGTTCATTAAGGTTAAGCTTGAGCAGGTAAAGTCAGGGAGGGGGAGTTTGTATTCAAGGTCTTGAAACATAGTTTTAAAGAAGTAAGTGTGATATTTACCATTAAGGTCAGGTTTACCGAAACAGTAGGGTTCGTCAGGGGTGCAGGCAACTATGTCTAGATGTGCGTCATTACCGTCAGCCCTAAAATTATATTTGGTTATCAAATCCATCACTTTGGGGATAGTACGGAAGTCGCTGTATCTAGTAGCAATTGTCCGTGAGATCCATAAGGAGTCAGCGGCTGGAGGCTCTTTACGTTTCTTAGGTGATTTACGAGGATTTTTTGCAACCATTTTTGAGAGCAAGGTTTCCTGAAAATCAAGAGGAAATGGGGTTTGTCAGGTAGGAGTTTTCTGTGAGTAAGTGAGGAAGTAGGTTAGGTAACCAAGTTCTAAGTTTTGGGGAAAATTATCTGATTGCAGAAAGTGATGGAGTGATTTTAAGTTTAACAGAAGAAGGGTTTAAGAGAAACGGGAGTAGACAGGATATGAAAAATAGAGAAAAATAGAAAAGATGAATAAAAGTTGAGAGGAAGAAGAGATTACCGGGAAGGGAGATGGCAAGATCTGGAAGGAGATGAGAAGTGTTTCTGGTGAAATCCCCAGAAATTCTTCAAGCACTTGGAAGTAAGCAGAGGACGCTTTTTAAGTTTAGGAGAAATTACTTGAGAAGTAAAAGGTAAGATATGGTAAGAAAGAGGATTGTGATAGCGTTTTTATAGTATAGGAAGGGGGTGGATACGCCGTTTCACGTTTTGGCCTATAAATTTAAGTTTAAGAGCGTGTCGTTTGGGGAACCATACGTTTTTTACCCTCTAAGCATCCTTAGGCAGCAAACGGTCGCGTTTCTGTAAGTTTTGAATGTAATAATTACTTTTACACGTGTCGTTTGGAAAGTTTGGAGTTAGTGGGTTTTAAATGTTGAGTGGAAAGGGGGTTTTTGGGGAAGTGTCAGGCGCCGTTTCATCATGAGGTGTAATTGCCAGTTTCAAGTTTCAAAATATTTGCATATCTTGTTTATGACTGTGACAGGAGTATGACAATGAAGTGACAGGTAAAGACTTTAGTCAGAAGTTTGGAAAAGAAAGCAAGCGAAGTAATCTCAGCGGTTATCAAGGGCGTACGGATGATGCCAAGGGCGAAGATTTCTTTGCTTATTATGAGTTATTTTTTGCATGTAACAGTTATCTTAATTTAACATTATTGACTCTGTACGTTAAAGGGGCGTTGAGTATTGTATTGTGGGCTTATGTAAAAGACACACTGCATCTTAAAAAAAGCTTTTAAGATTAGGTGTCTTGTGGGCTTGTGTACTGTTATTGGGCTTACAGCCTTTGTAGTCTTGCGGGCTTACCAAATTTGTATTATTGGGCCAGGCGACCCATGACCCAAACGGGTCAAAACCTTATAATATATAAAGAGGACACCGCCCATGCGGTGGGGGATCCAACACTTATTACTCATTTTGCTACTTTGTCATATTCTACTTTTGCTTACTAATTGCTTAGCCTTGACCGGAGTTCTAGACCGGAACAGTGATAGAGGAAGAGGTTTTAATTTTTCTATTTCAATAGAATCCGTTTTGTCAATATACTAACAAAACTAATATAGTGATTTGAAATTTGTGATTTTTGGTGTTATGTATAAAAGTAATCCTTATAAATTGAGGATGAGGGAAATTTGAACTCACTTGTGATTTGTGATAAGCGATTGGGTAAAGTTAATAGGTTGTTGTTGAGACGTATGCTAATATTAACCCATTGTGATTTTCAAAGGGGTATTCGTGGCTGACTTGTCCATGCTGCTCTACCACACAAACCTCGAGAGGCGGCGGTGCGTCCAAGTGGAGGATGTTAGTGGCGAGGAAGTAGTTCAACAATTTTAGCTTCCAGCACCAGATCTACATTGACACTGATGATGGTTTTAACTCCGCCCCACTCAGTGACGGATCCAGAAGTTTTATGTTGTGGGGGCAATGTACAATTTTTTTTATCACAGCACAACAATTTATAACATATAAATTATAAAATATCACTATTAAAGATAAAAAAAATTCGAATTCACCAAATAGTATAATACCAACATTATATATTAGTTTGAAAGCGTGATGATTATAATAAAATTACCTTGCCCATACTCATTGGTGGCCAAATAAAAATTGTGAATAGTATGTTGTTGATATATAAAACTGTTCCGGAATGGAACCGCAGACTAAGGCTAACCGATATCGAGCGTAAGCGAGATAAACAAAGCGAATAAAATGCGTGAAAAATGATAGCATCCCGCCGCTTGGGCGGTCCTTCTTTATTTATAGTTGGGTTTTGATCCGGCTGGATCATGGGTTACCCGGCCCATTTAATACATGATTCGGTCAGCCCAAGTTATATACATATTGATCAGCCCATACCAGACCACAAGCCCTCAAGACACTAAGGCTTAGTATAAGGCGAAAGTGTCTTTGATAAGCCCTCAGCAATTTACATCACATAAAATGTCAATAAAGGCGTGTAAATTCAAATATTTATAAATCTTAACTAACACATAATGAATATCATCTTTGCACGCTGAACCAATCTTGTCACATCCACTCAGCTGTCACTTCACATGCCCTTACCGTGGCAGATTTCGAAATCATTATTACTTTACCTGCTTTAAGTTCATCAAGTAGATCTTCTGCATATTTTTGGGAACTTGATACTACAATACTATCATATATATTGAAATTCTACTCACACAATCATCAAAGCTGCAATAAATGTAATAAAGTGTTATAAATTTGAACGAAAAATTATACCTCCTCCTGAAACGCACCGAAACGCACCTAGTCTCGAAACGTCACGTCCTTAGACTATAATACCCCTCACCACTTCTCCCTTAACAAATCACATCCCTTCAAATTCAAAAAATTTCAGACCAACGTATCCCTTTGGTCCAAACATCAGAACTTTTGCCTCGAACACAGCCCACACGCGAGGACACGCGTCCCTTTACTCACCATTCAATTCACCTCTTCATCTCCCCTCTCCCTTTCTATATAAGATCCGAAATTCTTACCCTTCTCTCACACTCTCATTTTCACTTTTCTTACCCTTATCATCCTCTCCGATCATCCACAACAGTAAGAATTTTTCTATTTTCTCCACCAAGTTTGCTTAACGTTCGATGACCCCACTGCATTCATCACCAAAATCCCAGAAATCACTCAAACTTCTCTCCTTCGCAGGTAAACCTCATCCTCTTCTCCTTTCTAATTTCTACATTTCTTTTTTGTTTTTTTTTTTAAACTTTAGCTTCACATGAACAACTTACTCTATTAAACCCAGAAACTCAACACAATGTTCTACCTTTCTACCCAGAAAATCAAAGTTTGACATTTCCACCCAGAAATTCAAACTACTTTTTCTCTTCTTCTCACACTTTGAAACTCTTCCTTTCAGGAATCCTTTGAAAATGACTACCAAACGTACTCGTAAGGAAGCTTCTGCCTCCACCATTCCATCTCCTGCTGATTCTCTATGGGTTTCGAGTAAAATTAAAAAACAATTTTCAAAGATTTGCAACCCAAAAGCTGTCATCGACTTAGTCACTAAATATAATTTTAGGAAAGATGGCCTAGATGCCCACCTAGACATACTTCCCTGCGCCCCTGATGAACCATGTTGTTTCGGGAAAACAGATGGTCAAGGGCAAAACTTTACCTACTTATTCGAAAGCCTGTTCTCCGATCTAAAGTATGATTTGCCATTCTCTGACTTTACTTGCTCGGTTCTAACCCTTTTGAACGTTGCCCCCACTCAACTCCATGGTAATGCCTGGGCTTACTTAAAAGCTTTTGAAGTCCTGTGTCAAACCTTACACATCATACCTACCAGCAACAAATTTTTTTACTTCTTTGAAACATGCGGACGAAATGTAAAGGGCGAATATGTCTCACTCGCCACCGCTAGGGGTCTAGGATTGTTTACCCTGTATAAAAGCCATTACAAACATTTCAAAGGTAAATTTTTCAAACTTCGCGAATCTGATGCTTGCAAAGACATATTTTACTTTGCCGATGGAAGCCCAAAATTTCCTTTCTATTGGACGAACCAATACGAGAGCATCATCAAAATTCCCGATGACGCTCTTACCCCCGAGGAATTAGTAGACTGAAAATTTCTATCTGGCCTAGGCTTAAACCTTACAGATTTTATGGTTGCTCTCTCTAAAAATGCAGTTGAAAAATATGTTGGTAAGGCATTCTAACCTGTTTCGCCCCTTCCTTAAATTACATAAGAAGACTTTACCAAGTTCTAACTCTTGCTCACTCTTTTGCAGGAACAATGGCTCGCCTAACTGAAGAAGACATCCTTCGATTTCGCCGCGAACAACAGGCTGCTCGCGAAAAAAGGAACCCCGCGAAGTCGGTGGACGAACACGCCACCAGCCACTCAGGTACTGAATCAGGCCGCCCCTTAAAAAAGAAAAAGAAGAATGAAGATCCTACCTCTATCAAAAGCAAAGACTCGAACCAAACCTCACTGGAGAAGTTCATGGGCAAAGGCGAATCTGCGTTAGCGAACAAAGGCTGTGCATCAAGCACCCCACCCGTTTGCTGGAAAAACTTGCTGAAAGAGTTTGAGGAATTATCCTCGGATGATGTAACTTCAATTTGGGACTCCAAAATTGATTTCAACTCCCTGGTCGAAACAAATCTGGTGTTCGAGGCGGACCGTGATAAGATGAGGAAACTAGGTTTGAAGGAAGCTTGTCAGGCCATGATGACAAAGGGCTTGGAGATTGCTGCTATCTCCAAGATGATCGACCTTGAATCAGCCGGATTCGATGGTCTTGCTTCAGCCAAACTTGTTGAAGAGAAGGAAAAAGAAATTGGAAAAATGAAAGCTACACTCAAGTTGCTGGACAAGTCGAACAAGGCGAATGAAAAGAAAGCCGCGGACTTGGCTTTAGAGTTGGAAAAAATGAAGAAAACCTCTGATGAAAACAATGCTATCCTCCAAACCTTGAATGAGGAAAATGAAAAAATCAAGGCTGACTGCGCTCAATTGACTACTGTGCATAATCAAATGCTCGAAGAAAATTCCCAGATGAAAACCGAAATCGCTGACTTGAAAATTTCCGTTCTGGATCAGTTTGAAGCTGGATTTTCTAAAGCACTTACTCAAGTCACTTTCCTTAATCCTGACCTGGCGATCAACTTGACGGGAACAGACCCTTACGCCCGCATTGTTAATGGCAAATTGATCGGCCCGGATAACGCGGATGAGGAAAGAGTTGATGAAGAAGAAGAAAAAGAGGAAGAAGAAGCAGATAAAAATGAAGAGGATGGGAACGCCAACAACAACGAAGGCGAAGGAGAAAATCACTAGTTCCACCCCTGTTCAAGCATATGTTCTGCATGAATTATCCCTTAGTCTTTTTTATTTTATTTTCTAAGTTAGTTAAATCTGCCTATGTTTTATCTTTATTTCTGTAAGTGTTGAGCCATTAGCTCCACAGTTTATCCTAAGTATTTATGTAATGTTTATCAAGCACTATTAATATGATGTGTTTTCTATATATCAACTCTCAAATTGTATAATTCTAATGGTTCTGCCTCCTGTCTAAATTATTTCTACACTTAATATATTTCTGTTCCTATTCCTATTCTATGAGGACATCACATCTTAACTTAACATAGAAACCCTTAAGTAATTCCTTCAATCTCAATAACAAAATTTATCCAATAACAACTAGATCAATCAGACAAATCAATATAATTAATAATACTGCGCTTTACTAACCTTTCAATCAGTAAGTTCAAAGTATAACTTAACATGAATAACTTTTACTAACCTTTCACCAAATTTGATCCGCCTTCGTCGTTTAGTTGAGTACATTATTCCCACATTTTGCAGTACATAATGAAATATGCTTAAATGAATCTCGTCAAATGTTGTGAAGTTTAAACTTAATCAACTACTTTGGAATCATAAGGCCTTTGTGTACATAACTTAGTCAAATTTTTCATTTTTGACATAGTTACTCATGGAAATCAAAGTCAACATATTTGATTTCATTAGTATGCTCGCGTGGAGACTTGTGCTTAGTTTGGACAAGCTTAAATCCAATTTAAGACTGTGCTTATGAATTCGTGGCCGGATGCTCTTGTTTTAAGAGACTTACTTTTTTCTCAATTGTCTGACGTCGCCCAATTGATAGACCTTAGTTGATAAGTTTCCGCTATGGGTAAAAGAAATAAGTAAAATGATAAGCCCTTGATCATTTTAAAAAGGTTATGCCTCGTTAAAAACTCTCCCGCCTGGGGTAGAGAAAAGAGTGCATACCTGTTATTCATTAATAACTGATGCCTCGTTAAAAACTCTCCCGCCTGGGGTAGAGAAAAGAGTGCATCGACTTTAGTCTTACACAACAAACATAGTCTTAAACAATACAACCAGCAAACATAGACTTCAACACACACAAATTGAAACAACGAAACATAGTCTTGGACGAACATACA
Source organism: Lotus japonicus (assembly GCF_012489685.1). NCBI lineage: Eukaryota > Viridiplantae > Streptophyta > Magnoliopsida > Fabales > Fabaceae > Lotus > Lotus japonicus. Next base: position 56,171,533 of record NC_080043.1, on the reverse strand, counting down.
CTGAAACAAACTGTACAACACAAAACAGACTGAACGAACCACCCTGCACTTCAACTGTAATAGTAACGGAGATGCTGTACGTTCCAAGCCCTTGGGACCCTTCGCCCAGATAACTCCTCCAAATGATACGCCCCTTGACCAAGCTCTCGCATAATCCTGTAAGGTCCTTCCCAATTAGGTGATAACTTCGAATCATCAGGCCCCTTCGCCTTCCTGCGCAGAACCAAATCACCAACTTTCATTTGCCTCGGAACCACTCTAGAATTGTATCGCCTTTCCGACCTCTGTTTTACCATTGCCTGCCTCAAACGAACTTCTGCTTGCGTTTCCTCTGCTAAATTGAGATCAACCAATCTATTCACGTCGTTCTGCTCTTCACTATAAGTCGCCACCCTGAAAGTTACATCCTGCAATTCTGCTGGTATCATTGCATCTACCCCGTAAGTCAACTTAAAAGGTGATTCGCCAGTAGTCGATTGAGGAGTTGTATTGTACGCCCAAATGACTGTGATCAACTCTTCAGCCCATAATCCTTTAGCTTCGCCTAAACGCTTTCTAATTCCATTGAGAATGACCTTATTCGCTGACTCCACTTGTCCATTTGTTTGAGGGTGCTCAACTGAGGCGAAACGCATCTCAATTCCCATTCCTGCACAAAAATCCTTTACACTCCTGCTTGTAAACTGTGTCCCATTGTCTGAGACGATAGTTGCTGGAACGCCAAATCTGCAAACCAACTTTCTCCAATAAAACTTTTTGACTTTTTCTGCCGTTATTTTCGCCATTGATTCCGCCTCAATCCACTTAGTAAAATAGTCTACCGCAACCAAAATAAACCTGATCTGAGAACCTGCCGGAGTGAACGGTCCCAGAATATCTACTCCCCACATTGCAAATGGCCACGATGAACTTATTGAGCTAAGAGTCTCAGGCGGCGCCTTATGTAAATCTGCATAAATTTGACACTTACCACACTTCTTCACATACTCCATACAATCCCCTCGTAAAGTTGGCCAATAGAACCCTGCTCTGAGCACTTTCTCCGCCAAAGATCTTCCCCCAACATGACTTGCGCACACACCTTCGTGAACCTCAAACATGATTCTTTCCGCCTCATCCTTGGAAACACATCTCAATAAAGGTATTCCAATCCCTCTTCTGTACAATTGACCGCCTAACAATGTGTAATGACTTGCCTCGCGAATTTGATCCTTAGAAAATGTCAGCACATCAGAACCTTCTGCCTCCAAACACTTCTTGATACGCCCTATCCAATCTGAATCCGCTAAAGTTAACACCATCATTGTCTCATCTTCTTCGATACTTGGGCTACTTAAGACTTCCTGGATAACTGACTTATTGTTTCCCGGCTTCTTGGTGCTTGCTAACTTTGATAGAATATCCGCCCTTGTATTCTCCTCCCGCGGAACATAATTGACCTGCACTGTGCCTATCTGCTTTATCAATCCCTGAGCTTTCAATAAATACTTAGCCAGCTGTGCGTCCCTCGCCTGATATTCATGTCCTCGCGTGATATTCACCTTGAATTTGCCTGGAAACTATCTGAGAATCTGTTTTAATCATTATGCTCTTGACCCCCATCTCGATCGCCAACTTCAAACCTGCAATTATAGCTTCATACTCTGCCTGATTATTGCTTGCTTTAAAGTCAAACTTGAGTGACTGCTCAACTGTCACGCCACCTGGCCCTTCTAAGATTATTCCAGCTCCACTTCCCTTGACATTAGACGAGCCATCTACAGACAAACTCCATTCGCCAACTTCCATATTTTTCTCACTGGAAGACATTTCATTAACAAAATCCACCAATACCTGTGCTTTAACCAGACCTTTCCTGTCAAAAGTGATTTCAAATTCTGACAATTCAACAGCCCAGGAAACCATTCGTCCAGCCAGATCAGGCTTTTGCAAAACTTGGCGAAGTGGCAAATCTGTTTTTACCACAATTGGAAAGCCTTGGAAATAAGGTCTTAATTTCCTGGCGGATATGATTAGAGCTAATGCAGCCTTTTCAATTTTTTGGTATCTAATTTCAGCTCCTTGAAGAGCATGACTCACAAAATATATGATCCTCATATCATCTTTACTTTCTTGCAACAAAACTGAACTAACTGCATTATCAGAAATGGAAATAAACATTGATAATGGAATACCTGGAACTGGTTTGGCTAAAATTGGTGGCCTGGATAAATGATCCTTCAAACTTTGGAACGCCTTCTCACATTCTTCAGTCCAATGAAAAGTTTTGTTCTTCCTTAAGCATTGAAAAAATGGTGCTGACTTTTCCCCAGAACACGGAAGAAACCTGGACAAAGCCGCTATTCTTCCTGTTAATTTCTGCACATCTTTAACTGAAGCTGGACTCTGCATATCAAGTATCGCCTTGCACTTATCAGGATTCGCCTCAATTCCTCTCCTAGTGATCATGAAACCCAAAAACTTTCCACTTTGAATTCCAAACGAACACTTTTCTGGATTAAGTCTCATGTTATGCTTTCTTAATTCGCCAAAAGCTTCTTCTAGATCAGAACAATGTGCCATCATTTCCTCTGACTTGACCACCATGTCGTCTACATAAATCTCCATGCTCCGCCCCACCTGCTTGTCAAACACCTTATCCATCAACCTTTGATATGTTGCTCCCGCATTCTTCAACCCAAACGGCATAGTCTGATAACAATAGTTCGCCTGATTTGTCATAAAAGCTGTCTTCTCCTCATCGGGCTGGTACATTCTTATCTGGTGATACCCTGAATATGCATCCATGAGGCTAAGCATTCCGAACCCTGATGCCCTATCAACAAGCTTATCAATATTTGGTAAAGGATAAGAATCCTTAGGACAGTGTTTGTTCAAATCTGTATAATCCGTGCACATTCGCCACTTTCCATTAGCCTTCTTCACCATAACAACATTCGCCAACCAAGTTGGATACTTTACCTCCCTAATAAATCCAGCTTCGAGTAACTTATTTGTTTCCACCTTCACAGCCTCTGCCTTTTCTTCGCCCATCTTTCTTTTACTGAACAATAGGTTTCGCCCCGGGATTTAAAGCCAATTTGTGACATATAAATTCCGGATCGATTCCTGGTAAATCCCTTGCACTCCATGCGAACAAATCCATATTCTCAGACAATAACTTCACTAACCTGTTTTCCTGACTTGTAGTCAAATTGACACCAACTTTCAAGTTTCGTTCCCCAATCTGGATCGCCTTAGTTTCCTCTTCTGATTTCATCTTGTGCTCACTAAATCCCTCTCGAGGATCCAAAATAATTTCTGACTGTTCTAAATCCACCTCATAGACCCGATGCCCCTCTTTCACTGCCTTCTTACCCATGTGCCCATACTGCTTGAAGCTTTCTGAATAACACTTTCGAGCAACCATTTGATCAGCCTTTAAAATTCCAACTCCTCCTTTGCTCAATGGATACTTCGCCGTTAAATGTCTTGTAGAAATGATCGCCCCCAGTCTGTTTAGTGATGGCCTCCCAATAAGTACATTGTACGGTGAAGTACACTTTACTACCAAAAACTTAATAGCAAATGCCTCCGCACTCTTCCCTTCTCCAAAAACAGTCTTCAATTCCACATATCCTCGAACAAATACTTTTTCTCCAGAAAAACCCACTAAAGAACCATCATAAGGCAATAAATCAGCTTCACTGAGCCCCAACTTTTCAAAAGCGTCACCATAAATCAAATCCGCTGAGCTTCCTTGATCCAAAAGTACCCTCTCAATTTCATAATCCGCAATCCTCAGCATTACAACAATTGGATCGTCTTCGTGAGGTTGTACTCCCTCAAAATCTCGCACAGTAAACGTAATATCAGGTTGATTGGTTGCCCAACTTCCCCAATCATTAGAGTAAACAGCATTAATAGAATGAACGTACCTCTTACGAGCTGAGTTAGTCATTCCTCCGCCACGAAATCCACCAAAAATAGAATGAATTCGCTCCTTTGCTTTTCCATCCGACTGCCTATCTTGACCATCTTCCTCAATCTCTTTTCCATCTTCGGTTCGTCTTATTGAAGTTCCTGCTTCATCTGAATTGCTTCGCCCTTCAAGCTGCTTCATATACCCAGCCTTTATCAATTTATCAATCTCCTTCTTCAAAGTAAAACAGTCATCAGTATTGTGTCCTGAAATCCTGTGATACTCGCACCACTTCTTCTTATCCACATAACCCGTTGACGGCTTTGGCTGTCGCGGAAAACGAATAACATTCGCCTCCAGACACGTGTGCAAAGCTTCAGTCAAATTAACCGCCAATGGAACTGCACGGTCATTTTGGTTCCGAGTCCACGTCATCGAATGTCCTGGCCCACGCACTCCATACGGTTGAACACGATTTTTAAAATTAGAACGATTCTCAAATCGTCCGTCATAACGGTTACGATTGTTATACCCTGCGTTGCCACGTTCGGTCCATCCCTTCGAATATTGATCCGCAACCGCTCCCTTCTTCGTCTCAAACTGCTGTTTCTGACCTGGAACTGCTGCATTCGGGCGGTTGTTCTTGATCCGATCACTCTGCTCCTCCCTGATGTATCCTTGTACCCTTTCGCGCAAATGCCCCATTGTCTCCACAGGTTTTCTACTCAAATTACTGTTCAATCCACCCGGCTTCAAGCCCAATTCAAAAGCTGCAATGCAAATTTCTGGCATTTTATCCTCCAAATGAACAGATAATTGATTGAAACGCCCCATGTAAGACTGCAAAGTCTCGTTTGGTCCTTGACGAACATTAAATAATGTCGCCGGAGTTACTTTTTGTGCACGACTGGTAGAAAACTGAGACAAGAACTTCGTAGATAATTCAGTGAAATTGACAATTGACCTTGACGGTAGAGTTGTAAACCAAACCATCGCCGATTTCTTAAAAGTTGAAGGCAACATCTTGCACTTCAACGCGTCTGATGCGCCTACAATGACCATTTTCGTGTTGAAATACACTAAATGGTCCTTTGGATCTGAATCGCCATAGTAAGAGTCAAGTTTCAATGTCTTTAAATTGTCTGGGACGGCAGTGTTCGCTATTTCCTCTGTAAAAGGTTGAAAGTCCACCACCGTCTCAGCCATTCTTCGATCGCCCTCTCGTAAACCCTGAGTCTGATTGATATCAGTAAGTTGATTCTGTAACTGTTGATTATGTTGACGAAGTTCATTGAGATCGTCCATGATCCGCTGAAGAACATCGGGAGGAACATCATTTTGTTGAACATGATTCCTCTCTCCGTTCGCCCCGGATCGAGTCACCATTGCGGTGAAAATTGAAGCCTAGGAAAGTATCCTTCGGCCCCACGGTGGGCGCCAATGTTCCGGAATGGAACCGCAGACTAAGGCTAACCGATATCGAGCGTAAGCGAGATAAACAAAGCGAATAAAATGCGTGAAAAATGATAGCATCCCGCCGCTTGGGCGGTCCTTCTTTATTTATAGTTGGGTTTTGATCTGGCTGGATCATGGGTTACCCGGCCCATTTAATACATGATTCGGTCAGCCCAAGTTATATACATATTGATCAGCCCATACCAGACCAAAAACACACCTCCGTTTAAGAGATATAGGAATAGCTAGAATAGAGAGAAATAAGAGATGTGATAGATGATGTAATATGAGTGAGAAAAGAAAATAGGAAGAGAATATAAGTGAAAATGAAATGAAAGAAAAAATGAAGTGTGAATAAATTAGTACTTAAAAATTGTAGTCATCTAACCTCAAAAATAAAAATAAAAGCAATAGTCATTTCAGCGAGAGATACTAGACCACGGTTGCTGAGATTTGAGGAGTATATATATTTTTTTTGAAAACAAAGGGATGAGATGATTAGTGCAACAAAAAGCTAATCAACGCTCAACTAGAAACAACCCCAAAAGAACAAAAGCTAAAAAGACCCAAGCGGTAACTAAGCAGACCAAAAAGAACCCCACAACTACCCAAAAAAAAAACCAGGATATACCAATACTAAATACAAGCCAAACAATCAACTCTGCCCTAACCTACGCGACATAATATTAGCAGCAATGCCTTGAAGGGCCACTTCGTCAGAGCAGTCATAAGTCATACCCAGTCGAACCCCTAAGGCCAAGGCGGCTCTCGCTCGCGTCATAACACCTTGAGGTCCCTTGGAACTCTGAGAATCAACAACCACCAATTGATTTTCCGAATTGCCCACAACAACTGCCCCGGAGTCAAGAGAGGACCGGAACTCAAGTTCCACAGACAAGGGCGGAATAAATGTGTTGCTCTTTTTAAAAAAATTGTGAGTTTGTGACTAATTGGTTTTATTAAATAAAAAACATGGTAATCTTTTTAAGAAACATGGTGGCAAGTTAAGTGGAACTTGAAGGGGGTACTTACTGTAAGCTTAAAGTTCAAACTTATGATTGGATGCAATATGAGTGCGTGGGGGTATTTGTAAGTATTTGCTGGGGGCAATATATCTTTGTACTGTTATTGGGCATACAGCCTATGTAGTATGTGGGCTTACCGAATTTGTACTATTGGGCCATGCGACCCATGACCCAAACAGGTCAAAACATCATAATATATAAAGAGGACACCGCTCATGCGGTGCCAGCCAGCACTTTTTTACTCATTTAGTACTTGGCCATATCTTGTGATTGCTTTCTAATTGCTTAGCCCTGACCGGAGTTCTTGACCGGAACATTGACGCCCACCGTGGGGCCGAGGAATTCAATCCTAGGCTTCAAACTCACTGAAAATGGTGAATCGATTTGGAGCAAATGGAAGGGACAATCATGTTAATCATGAAAATGTTCCGCCCGACATTTTGCAACAGATCATGGCGGATCTGACTGATCTCCGTCAACACAATCAACAACTGCAAACTCAACTTGCTGAAATCAATCAAGATCGGGGCCTAAACGAGGGCGATCGAAGAATGGCAGAGATGGTAGTAGATTTTCAACCATTCACAGATGACATTGCAAATACCACCGTCCCAGATAATTTGAAGACTTTGGTTCTCGATTCATATTATGGAGGTTCTGACCCAAAGGATCATCCGGTGTACTTCAACACCAAGATGGTCATTGTGGGTGCATCAGATGCTTTGAAGTGCAAAATGCTTCCTTCTACTCTCAAAAAGTCAGCAATGACTTGGTTTACCACACTTCCACCGCATTCAATTGCTGGATTTATGGATTTATCCGCGAAGTTTTTGTCGCAATTCTCAACTAGCCGCGCACAGAAGGTGACTCCAGCGGCTTTATTCAACGTGTAGCAAAGGCCCAATGAAAGTCTTCAATCTTTCATGGGGCGTTTCAATCAATTATCGGTTCATTTGGAGGATAAGATGCCAGAAATTTGCATAGCAGCTTTTGAACTAGGACTTCAATCAGGAAGCTTGAACAACAGTTTAAGTCGTAAGCCCATGGAAACGATGGCGGAACTACGAAGTCGAGTACAAGGTTTCATTCGGGAGGAGCAAAGTCGCATCAAGAAAAACCGCAAGAGTGTAGCGGTTACCGGCCAACAGCAGCAACCAGATTCAAAGAAGGAGACGGTTAATGATCAGCGTTCGGGCGGAGCAGTTACTAAAGGAGAGAGAAATTATAATAGTTCAAATCGTTTTGATAACCGCTCCAACTTTCGAAATCGTGTTCAACCTTATGGAAATCGTGGTTATGGGCAATCGATGACGTGGAATAGAAACCAACAAGACAGGCCGACCCCACTTGCAAAGTTAATTTAACTGAAGCATTGCACATGTGCTTAGAGGCTAACACGATCCGTTTCCCAAAACAACCGAAACACCCACCAGGCAACGTCGACAGAAATAAATGGTGCGAATATCATCGAATTGCGGGACACAATACTGATGACTGTTTTACTTTAAAGAAGGAGATCGAGGCTTTGATAAAGGCAAGCTATATGCGTCAACTGGAAGGGCGAAAGGAATCAGATGGAGCTGGAACTTCAACGAAGCATGATGGTACAGGAAAGGAAATTGAAAAGGCGGAGCCAAAGAAGCAAACTAGAGGTGAAACTAAAGGGCGTATCCATTCTATATTTGGAGGATTTCGGGGAGGAGGCATGACCAATTCTTCCAGAAAGAGGTATGTTCACTCTATAAATGTTGTGTATGCTAATGATTGGGGGAGTTGGGGAATCAACCAGCCCGATATTATATTTATCGTCAAAGATTTTGAGGGAGTTCAGCCTCATGAAGATGATCCCATTGTGGTGATGCTAAAAATTGCTGATTATGAAATTGAGAGGGTACTGTTGGATCAGGGGATTTCTGCAGATTTGATATATGGCGATGCATTTGAAAAGTTATGGCTTACGGAAGCTGATTTATTGCCATATGATGGGGCGTTAGTTGGTTTCTCAGGTGAGAAAGTATTTGTTAGAGGGCATGTGGAGCTAAATACCGTGTTTGGTGAAGGTAAAAATGAGAAAGCCTTTGCCATTAAGTTTCTTGGAAGACCATCGCTCAACAAACTTGGGGCGATTATTTCAACAAGACATTTAATAGTTAAGTATCCATTGGACAAGGGTGGAGTTGGAACTTTGAAAGCTGATCAGGTGGTTGCTAGGAAATGCTATTCCGACAGTTTCAAGCAGTATGGTCACATGGAAAAAAGAGCAGTGAAGGAGGGACATAGAGTTTTTGGGGTTGATGTTGATCGAGATGAGTTTAGTTTGGACCCAAGAGAGGGCTTTTCTGATTTTAAAATGACTCTAGAAGAGGAAACAAAGACAGTGAAAGTGGGCGAAAGGAATTTGAAAGTCGGGGTAAACTTGACTTCGATCCAGGAAAGCAGACTGGTGCAACTATTAGCTGAGAACATAGACTTATTTGCTTGGAGTGCACAGGATCTTCCGGGAATCGATCCAGAATTCATTTGCCACAAATTGGCATTGAATCCTGGTGTGAAACCAATCTCCCAGTTGAAGCGTAAGATGGGCGAAGAAAAGGCACTTGCAGTGAAAACAGAGACTAATAAGTTAATTGATGCAGGTTTTATAAGGGAAGTAAAGTATCCTACTTGGTTGGCTAATGTTGTTATGGTCAAGAAGAGTAATGGAAAATGGCGAATGTGCACGGATTATACAGATTTGAACAAACATTGTCCAAAAGATTCATATCCGCTACCAAACATTGATAAATTGGTTGACAGGGCTTCAGGATTTGGAATGCTGAGTTTGATGGACGCGTACTCGGGCTATCATCAAATTCGCATGTATGCGCCAGATGAGGAGAAAACTGCATTTATGACAAATCAAGCAAATTATTGCTATCAAACTATGCCATTTGGGCTTAAAAATGCAGGAGCTACTTATCAGAGGTTGATGGACAGGGTTTTCGAAAAGCAGGTAGGGCGCAACATGGAAATTTACGTGGATGATATGGTGGTCAAATCAGAAGAAATGGGCGGTCATTGTTTGGATTTAGCTGAAGCTTTTGGGGAAATCAGAAAGCATAGCATGCGTTTGAATCCGGAAAAATGCTCTTTTGGAATTCAGAGTGGAAAATTTTTGGGTTTTATGATTACTAGAAGAGGAATTGAAGTTAATCCCGATAAGTGCAAAGCAATTCTGGACATGCAAAGCCCAACATCAGTGAAAGAAGTATAGAAGCTAACAGGAAGAATTGCGGCTTTGTCACGATTTTTACCATGCTCGGGGAGTAAGGCGGCTCCGTTCTTTCAGTGGTTGAGGAAGAACAAAGCTTTTCAATGGACAGATGAATGCGAGCAGGCTTTCCAAACTTTAAAGGAGCATCTGGCTAAGCCTCCCATATTGTCAAAACCAATTCCAGGTATTCCGTTGTCAATTTTCATTTCCATATCAGATAATGCTGTGAGTTCTGTCTTATTGCACGAATGTAAAGAGGAGTTGAGAATTATATATTTTGTGAGCCATGCTTTACAAGGGGCTGAGTCAAGGTATCAAAAAATAGACAAAGCTGCACTAGCTTTGATTATCACCGCCCGAAAGTTGAGGCCTTATTTTCAAGGTTTTCAAATCAAAGTCAAAACTGACTTTCCCCTACGCCAAGTACTGCAAAAGCCTGATTTAGCAGGGCGTATGGTTTCTTGGGCTGTCGAATTGTCAGAATTTGGTATAGTGTTTGAGAAGAAGGGACAGATAAAGGCGCAGAGCTTAATAGATTTTGTGAATGAGATGTCTCCAGAAGAGAGAGTATCAGAAGAAGTGGAATGGGTTTTGTCTGTTGATGGTTCATCAAATTTAAAAGGAAGTGGAGCCGGTATAGTTTTGGAGGGACCAGGCGGAGTAATTATTGAGCAATCTCTCAAGTTTGACTTCAAGGCGAGCAACAATCAAGCGGAATATGAAGCAATAATAGCAGGGGTGAGGCTTGCCATGGAGATGAATGTACGCTGTATTGTAATAAAAACTGATTCTCAGCTTGTGGCAAATCAGATAAAGGGAGATTATCAGGCGAAGGATATTCAGTTGGCTAAGTATTTGGTAAAGGTTCAGGAATTGTTGAAGCAGAAGGACAAGTTTCAGGTAAATCATGTTCCAAGAGAGGAAAATACAAGGGCTGACATATTATCCAAACCAGCAAGCACAAAGAAACCAGGTAACAACAAGTCTGTGATTCAAGAGACTTTGAAGGGTCCAAGTGTGAAGGAGGATGATGTTGTGATGGCAACGGGCGGAGCAACGCTAGATTGGATGGATAGAATTCGAATGTGTTTGAGAGCGGATGGGTCAGACTTAGCTTTATTTTCAAAGGATCAGATTCGAGAAGCAAGTCGCTATACAATGATGGGAGGACAACTTTACAAAAGGGGCGTAGGAGTTCCACTGTTAAGATGTGTTAGTAAAGAGGATGCAGAAAGAGTTATGTTTGAGGTACATGAGGGAGTCTGTGCCAGTCATATCGGGGGAAGATCTTTGGCTTCGAAGGTGTTGAGGGCAGGATTTTATTGGCCAACTTTAAAGGGCGATTTTATGGAATATGTCAAGAAATGTGAAAAGTGTCAAGTTTTTGCTGATCTTCATAAGGCACCCCCTGAAGTTCTAAGTTCAATGAGTTCTTCATGGCCATTTGCGATGTGGGGCGTTGATATCTTGGGTCCATTCACTCCAGCAGGGGCACAAGTCAAGTTTGTTTTAGTGGCAGTGGATTATTTCACGAAGTGGATTGAAGCAGAGTCAATGGCGAAGATTACAGCTGAGAAGGTTAAGAAATTTTATTGGAGGAAGATAATCTGTAGGTTTGGAGTGCCAGCAACCATTATTTCTGATAATGGAACACAGTTTACAAGCCGGAAGGTTAGAGATTTTTGTGCAGAGATGGGGATTGAAACAAGGTTCGCCTCAGTGGAGCACCCACAATCTAATGGGCAGGTTGAAGCAGCAAACAAAGTGATTTTGAATGGGGTGAGAAAGAGATTGGGCGAAGCAAAAGGATTATGGGCTGAGGAATTGATCACAGTGGTTTGGGATTACAACACAACACCCCAATCCACTACTGGAGAAACACCTTTCGAGCTTGCTTACGGAGTTGACGTGATGATTCCAGTGGAAATACAAGACATGACTTTTAGAGTGGCAGCATATGAAGAGAACCAAAATCGAGAAAATGTTCTAGTGGATTTGAATTTGGCAGACGAGGTGAAGGCAGAACTTCGTTTAAGGGAGGCTGCAGTCTAACAAAGGTCAGAAAGGCGTTATACTACTCGAGTGGTGCCTAGGAGCATGAAAGTGGACGATTTGGTATTGTGCAGAAAGGCAAAGAGTTCAACTGATTCAAAGCTGACACCTAACTGGGAAGGTCCGTATAGAATTCTGCGTGATTTGGGACAAGGGGCTTACCATTTGGAGGAGTTATCTGGGCGTAGGGTTCCAAGAGCATGGAACGCACAACACTTGCGCTACTACTACAGTTGAAGTTGTGCTCTGGTTGTTTCGTTTCAGTGTGTTTTATTCTGTTCAAAGACTATGTCGTGTTTGTTTGTTTTGTGGTTCCTGTACTTGTTTAAGTGTCAAGACTATGTGGTTGTTTAGCAAGACTTAGTAGCATGCACTCTTTTCTCTACCCATTAGGGAGAGTTTTTAACGAGGCATGATGTTAAATTTTAATGAAGCAACATGTATGCACTCTTTTCTCTACCCCAGGCGGGAGAGTTTTTAACGAGGCATAACCTTTAAAAATTTCTTGAGTGCTTTGTTAGCATTTAAGTTACTTTTCAACTTAGGTCTTTCAATTGGGCGATTCCAGGCAATTGAGAAAGAGTAAGTCTCTTAAAACTAGAGCATTTGGCCACGAATTCATAAGCACAGCTTTAACTTGGATTAAGCTTGTCCAACTTAAGCACAAAGCCTCCAAGCGAGCAAACCCATGTATAAGAACAAATTGCGCTTCTGATTTTTTCTTTTTGATTCAATTCAAAAATGCAAAGGCCTTATGAATTCAAAGAATAGTTGGTAAAGAAACTTCAAAGTTTTTGTTTTTCGCGCAAAAATTGATAAGCCCAGCGCTTTGTGATTAACAGGATCTGGATGAAAGGTACTCTTGCAGTGGATTATTTTCATTTTTTCATACTGTTGATACATTGCTTTCAGTTTAGAAATTGAGATAGTCTTTAAGTTGAATCTTCTGTTAGCATTAAGGTAAGGGAAAGAGCAAGTGTGGAGAATGATGTTGATTTGAGATTTAGCAATAACAATAAGTTATCAACAGAAACATTCTTCATTAATTTAAGGCGAGGGTAGTACAATTCAGGATGAGCAGAATACTTAGAAAGCATGAACTTAAAAAACAAAAGGCAGGAAACTAAAACAACCCTTTGGTATAAGACCAAGAGGGTAACAAAACATCATTTTCTATTTTTAATGGTGCAGGATTAGTGATTTTCTCCTTCACCCTCCTTGTTGTTAACATCTTCGCCTTGGTTGTCATTTCCTTCTTCTTCATCTTCTTCCTCTTCTTCGCCTTCTTCTTCTTCCTCCTCTTCAAAGTTTGGCACAATTAGTTTTCCATCCATGATCCTAGCATAAGGATCACTGCCTTCAGTTTTGATGGGTAAGTCAGGATTGAGGAACAGAATTTGTTCTTTGGCTTTAGCAAAGCCAGCTTCCAGTTGAGATAGAATGGAGGTTTTCAAAGAGGCCGTGTCGGCAGAGAGGTCATCAACAGACTTCTTCAAATTTTTGTTTTCGGAGGCCAAGATGTTCGCCTCTTCCTTCATCTTGCGATTCTCTTCTTCCTTCGCCTTCATCAAGGTTTGGTTTTCTTCAAGTGTTTTTCTCAATTTGTCAAGTTCCACAACTAGATCCGCGGCTTTTTTCTCATTGACTTTGTTGGATTTTTCCATCAACTTCATGGCAGACTTCAATTTAGCATTCTCCTTCTCTTGATCCTCAAGCTTCTTGGTAGTGGAGAGCCCATCACACCCGCGAGATTCTATCTCAATCATTTTGGAGATGGCCGCAATTTCTAAGCCTTTAGTCATCAAAGCTTGACACGCCTCTTATAGGCCAATTTTCCTGATTTTTTCCCGATCGGCTTCGAAAACGAGGTTCGCATCCACCAAAGAGTTAAAGTTGATTCGAGAATCCCAAAGTGAAGTGACTTCTTCGGAAGTCATGTCTTCAAATTCTTTGAGAGCATACTTCCATGAGGGTGGTGGGGCGCTGGAGGATCCATATTGATTTCCTCCCTTAGCCATGAATTTTTCCATGGAAGATTGGACTGGAGTTTTCTCAATGGGTTTCTCAGAAGCTTGATTCTTTCTTTTCTTCCTTGCGGGCGGATTCCTTTCCGTCTCTGAGTGACTTCCTTCAGGTTCAATCAAGGTTCGGGCAGGCGATGCTTTGTTCTTCATCGCTTGTTGTTCACGGCGAAAGCAGAGAATGTCATCTTCTGAGAGGCGAGACATCTTGGCTGAAATTGTAAGAAACGAAAAGCAAGGGTTAGGTTTTCCTTTCCAGTGATATGATTCGTAGATAATTTAAAGTGTGACTCTTACCAACAAATTGTGCTAAGTTTCTTTCTTTGAACGCTTTGAAAAAAATCATAGAGGTTTAAGTGGATTGTTGATAGAAAATCAACTTCAAATTTTTCATCAGTTGTTAGAGAGGAGTCAGGCACTTTGTAGATAAGTTCAGGTTTGTCAGTCCAATAGAAGGGAAAGCGGGGGGTGCCATCGTCAAAATAGAAAATGTCTTTGCTTTTCTCTGTTTATTTTAATTTGAAAAATTCTCCTTTCCAATGCTTGTAATTGCTTCGGAACAAGGTGAATAGCCCACTTCCCCGGGCGGAAGATAAGGAGATATATTCACCTTTTACTTTCATCCCGGAAGTTTCAAAAAAGGAAAAGAATTTTTTGCAAGTAGGCACAATGTTCAGACAGATACACAGTAGCTCAAAAGCCCTAAGATAGGCCCAGCCATTAGCAGAAAGTTGGGTAGGGGCGATGTTCATTAAAGATAGACTAGAGAAAGTGAAATCAGAAAGAGGGAGTTTGTACTCAAGGTCACAAAACATGGTTTTGAAAAATTATGTATGGTTTTTCCCATTAGAATCAGTTTTCCCAAAACAACAAGGCTCATCAGGGGCGCATGCGATTATGTCAAGGTGGGCGTCGTCACCGTCGGCCCTGAAGGTATAATCGGTTAACAAATCCATCACTTTGGGGGTAGTACAGTAGTCACTATATCTGGTTGCAATTTTCCGAGAGATCCAAAGAGAATCAGCAACCATGGGGTTCTTACGATTCTTAGGTGCTTTACGAGGATTTTTTGCAATCATTTTGAGTTCAAGGTTTCCTGAAAAGTGAGAGGAAAAGGGGTTGTCAGGGTAGAGATTTTTGTGAGTGATTATTAAGGTGTGTTAGACAACTAAGGTTTAGATTATGGGTAAAAAATTTTGATGATAGAAAATTTGGGATATGCTTTTAAGTGTGTAAGGGGAAGTGTGGGTAGATGGTGGATGAAAGATAAAAGTAAATAGCAGACATTTGAAGGAAAAGGGAAATTACCAGGAATAAAAGGGGAGGACCTTGAAGGGGATGAAAAACGCTTCCGTTGAGAATCTCAGAAATTCTTCAAACACTTGAGGCAAAGCAGCGAATGTTCTTTGGAATTATAGAGAAAATTACTAGGGAATAAGAAGAGTGGAGAATGGTAAGAAAAAGGTTTTCAGGGTCAAGCTTTATAGTGTGGTGAAGAGTAGGCGCGTCGCTTCACCCTTTAGCAGAGGTGGTAAGTTCCAAGACGTGTCTCTTGATGGTCCATCAATTTTTACCTACGAAACGTTTTCTGGAAGTGAACGGGTGTGTAGAGTTTAAGTTAAGTAATTATTACCTTTGTACCGTTTGATAAAGTAATGTCAGAGGGAATTAAATGCTGAGTGAAAATGGGTTTTGGGGAACTGTCAGGCGTCGTTTCATCATGAGGTGTAGTTGGTAGTTTCAAGTTTCAAAATATTTGAATATCTTGTTTGTGATTATGACAGGAATATGATAGTGAAGTGACGGGTAAAGATCTCAGTCAGAGTCTTGAAAAAGAAAGCAGGTGAAATAACTTCAGTAATCGACAAGGACGAAGCTTCTTTTGCTTATTGACAAGGGCGAAGCTTCCATTGCTTGTTATAAGGGTGAAACTTCTTTCGTTTATTATGAGTTATCTTTTGCATGTAATAGTTGTCTAGATTTAGCATTATTGACTTTATATACGTTAAGGGGCGTCGAGTGTTGTATTGTGGACTTATTTAAAAGACACACTGCATCTTAAAAGGGCTTTTAAGATTAGGTGTCTTGTGGGCTTGTGTACTGTTATTGGGCTTACAGCCTTTGTAGTATGTGGGCTTACCGAATTTGTACTATTGGGCCAGGCGACCCATGACCCAAACGGGTCAAAACATCATAATATATAAAGAGGATACCGCCCATGCGGTGGGGGAGCCAACACTTTTTTACTCATTTAGTACTTGGCCATATCTTGTGATTGCTTTCTAATTGCTTAGCCCTGACCGGAGTTCTTGACCGGAACAATCTTAATACTAATGTTACTGATGTTTTTTATGAAAATCAAGTCGGGGTATTTGCCCCACCCTTGCCCAATGTACATCCGTCGCTGTCCCCACTGGCAAAGTCCCTCGATCGGGATATTCAACAATGTTACTCACATGCGCACCCTTCGTCTTTGATACAGTATGCCCTGCTAATATCTTCTAGATGAACTTATTATCCAACGTTCTCACACTCTTTCTCATCGGCGACACAGGGATTTTCCCTCCCATCTCTTGAATCTTTCCTAAACCTAACCCTAGGGTTTTATGTAATTATAACAACATTATACCTAAAAGAAAAATTGTTAAATCTAGACTAAAAAATAAAATATTTTTGTAACTTGATGCAACCGGTAAAATAAGGAGGTATAAACTCAAACCATCTTTTATAGGTCCCATATGAGGCATCGCCCATATTCTCAACGATATATTCCACCTTTCCTCCATCCTCTACCAATTCTCTTATTTTTCTATCACTATCTTTTATTAGATTTTCATTTATCTCTCTTCTTATTTCTATCATTTCTCATGGATTATCTAAGGGATGTGTGTATATATAACTTTTTTTGTGAGAAATAAGATGGCTAGGATGATGAATGACATTTAATTTATGAAAACCAATAGATCAAACACTCCCACATACATTATATGTAGGGAGGGACCTCTTCGAGGCAAGGACTATGATCTTCGTTTCATCCCTAAAAGTTTTATCAAGTAGTTTTTTATCTTTGGTGAAATATTCACTGAGGCTAAAAATCCAAATAAGGAAATCCTCATGAGGATCCCCATCATCCGTTGAAAATTGTCATCCATTAAAGTATGTCTAGCATACATGAAATCAATGTTCTACACTTGCCTTGGGATCGATGGACTTCTCTGTTTTCTGTTAGCATACAAACATGCACTAAAATAATATGTACTTAAAGTTGGAATTACAGAAAAAGTGTATGTATGATGAAACAGTTATTACAGTTTTGATATCTTCACACTCATGTTATCTTCCCTTTTATTTCCACTAACTTTATTTTTTTCTTTGTATAGATATATGCAGGTGTAAGTAAGTCGGCAAAAACACACAAATGAACTAAGAAATTTCAATATAATATATGAAGCACAATGGTGCGAAGTAAGTTATATAGTAACTATATCATAGTAAATTACAAAGATACTCTGTAAAAAAGAAAAACTACTCATTAAATGAAAAATCACAAAAAAATTAAATGAAACAATTGAGTTTGAGAGCGGGTGTGTGAAGGTTGATCAGCTTATAATTAAGGTTAAGATGATTCTGATCGGGGGGTGCCAAGTTCAAGTCCAAACACAAATTCATCAACGTTTCATCATCAGCATCTCTTGATTTCTTCAACACAGGCAAGGCATGATTATTAATAGCAGCAACTCTATGTTTTCTCATGTGACCCCCGAGTGCTTGTCCAATCGCAAACGCATGCCCACAAATGGGGCAAGGGTGCATCCTCGTGGTCGATCTCTGCAACTTGCTGCTGTGAGCATGGCACGAAAGGTCTGAAACCATGAGCTTCGTTTTCTTGTGGCTCGCTCTATGGCCTCCGAGAGCTTGAAAAGAAGAAAACCTCCTATTGCATGTCTTGCACTTATACGCACCGTGGTCGTTCAAGTCTCTTGATGGATTGGTTTTGATTTCATTTTCACCAACTTTGTTGAGAAGCATCAAGCAATTAGCCATGTCTAGTTGATCACTCTCTTCTTCTCTGCCTCTCTTCATAGTATAGGTTTGGTTTGGTTTAATGGTTTTTGATTATAGCTCAAAATGAATGCCAAAAGTGATTGTTGAGATTTTTGACAAGTACTGACCAGCAGGTATCAAAGAAAAGATAATGAGAATTTTGTAAGCTTTGCACTCTGACATTTATAGATCGATCGGTTTTCGCATCTGTGAGGTAGGAGCGTGTGTATTGTTATGTTACAAGTGTGACTCATTGACTCTTAGCAATTACGCGGATAAAGTGGCCCTGTATTTTTCTTCGCAATTAAGGAATCAATGAATGAAGGATACTGCCAATGGTATTGGGTGTAATTACGTGTCAAGTTGGAAAACCAATTAGTACTATTCTTCGTACTCGAAGCCATAGCACTATAGCTTAATTAATTAATTAATACTCATTTACGGTGAAGAATCCACAGCTCAAATTACTAGTCAAGAAATTAGTAACCATGCAAGTGTCTCATTATATTCTAGAACTGTCCAAGAAATTCTATCTTAGAGTGAAACTATGTATCATTAACTAGAATTTCCTACCCGTGCGTTGCACGGCAAATTTTACTATTGTATTTGAACATGAGAATAAAAAATTTGAGATACTAAGAATGAAAATACAATCATCATAAGAATATAGATAATTCAAAAACATAAATTAAGTCACTCAACTATAGTAATTTAAACTCATACAACCATTTAACAAATATAAAGGTTCCGAAATAAAGGATTTAATTGGCCATGGCCAAAATCTTCATATTTGCACATAATATTATTTTCATGTTCATTACTTCCCGTGCAGCTTGTAACCCTATAATTTATACATAAATAAATATCATCAAATTAACATTTTCTAATCTATGGACGATATTTTTTCATTATCAAATTATCATATTTTTATATATATTAATTTCTAAAATTAGCTTGAAAATGAAGGAAATTGAATTATATTAAATCAAATCTTTGAATTAGATATAAAATGAAATTATTTACATGTAAAAATGTTAGTCTCAATAGTTTACAAATAAAAAAAGGGTAAGTAGAATTTTATTTTATGTAGTTTTTTATGCTCATTCCGCCTCGTTGGGCTTTAAACCTTGTAATTTATACTCCCTCCGGTCCTATTTATAAGCATGAAAGAGAAGAAAAATCTTGGTCCTTTTTATAAGAACCAAATGAAAGTTTGAGCTATATTAATTTTTTTTTCCAATGATGCCCTTATTAATTCTAACTTGTAAAATGTGCCTCATTAATTATTCTCTCTCTTTCCCACTTTCCAATACTAATAACAAAGGGTAATTTTGGAAGTTTATTTTGATTCAAGACAAATTTGATGCATTTTATCTAGTTTAACTACATTTCTTAAACTATGTGAATTTTTTTTTTGCTGCTTATAAATAGGACCGGAGGGAGTACATGAACAAATATTTTGAATATTAATGATTCCTAATTTCATCGTCAAATTATTGTACATTATAAATATTTATACATATTTAATTCTACAATTAATTTAAAAATTAAGAAAAATTAGTAATGCATACTCTCTCTGTTCCAAAATGGTTGTTGTTTTAACTTTTAACTTTTTACATATTTGCCAAAATGATTATTATTTATTTCAAGACTATTTATCACATCTATATAACCTCATTTATTATGGTATCTCCAACCTACCACCTCCTATCCACACCAATCACAATTCTCACAAATCACATAACCAATAATCAACATTCTCTTCCTTTACCTTTCCGATGAAGCAAAAAAAAAACATTCTCTTCCTTTGACCAAACTCAACTTTAAATAGAGATTTTTAGTCAAATTTTTTATCAGTTACTGAGCTCTTAACCTACGTGTATTTTCTCAAACAGTAACCATTTTGGAATAAAATAAGTAATAAATTAATTTTTATATTAGTTTTTACATAAAATTATTAACAGGTAAACTATAACTCCTCGTGAGCATTTCTTTTACCTTGTAACTTGAATAAAAATGAAAAAAAAAAGATGGTTTTAGAAAAAAAATGAAAATAGATAATAGCTTTTACCTTCATTTATGAATTTACTAGTATTTTTTACCCGTGCGATGCACGGGGTATTCATTTTATTTTTTGTGTTATTCTTTTAAAGATATTTTACGGATTAAAAGAGCAAAATTTATTTTAGATATAAGAAATCATAAATTTGTATGTTTTTTTACTGAATGTTTGTTTTTGTTTTTTCGGGTAGCTCCTTTTTTAATCTTTTTGTCGTTGTTTTCCTAAATGCTCAATTTATGACTTTTCATATCCATTGAATAGATTTTTTATATAGATTTGAAGTAATATATAGTTTTCCGATGTATTGAAAAAAAAAAGTAATGGATATGCGATTTTTTTATTTTTTCAATTGAAATAATTACATTGAGAATAAAATTGAGAACGTATCGTTCCACATTTCCTATAAATAAGGATATTTTGTAATAGTCAGCTCAAATCATAATTTAAATCAAAATATTCTATACATTCATCATTAAATAAGAAATCATCTATATATAGGAAATAATTAATCCTAATTAGTTTAGATTTTAAATCATAAATCATCTATGTATTTACTTTTAAAAATGTATTTAAAATTAAAATTAAATTAAATGATATTTTCTTTTTAAAATCACAAATAATAAATAAAAATAATTTTTTTTATCTAATCTCTTGCAAAATAATAATGTATTCAGGTTATTTTTTAATACCTTAAAGTGAAACAATCAAGCATTTCTTAACGTACCCATTATTATAGAGATACCTCATCCAAGTTAATTTTTTATAAATCATTTGCTGAAACACTCAAACATTTCTTAACATACCCATTATTATAGAGATATCTCCTCCAAGTAATTTTTTTATAAATCATTTGTAAACAAATATGTTATTATTTATGTTGTGAGTTTTTAATTATCGTACAAAAGTAATTAATGTAAAATCAATAAATTTCAGTCGTTACACTCGTTTGGCTATGAGTATGCTTGATTATCATATACTACATCAAGTTTTTGATGAAGAACTTAAAAATAAAATTTGGTGAAGGTGCACTCATGTGAAGAAGCTCGACCATGGAAGCAATTCGTTCTTCTTGAATGTGCCCGCTTTAGCACACACTTTCATTCATTTGGGAATATGATCAATTATTATAGTGGATAATCTATTACTTAATGATATTGATTTCATAAAATTAACATTCATAAAAGTACATGTGTTAAATCTGCCTCCCTCTCCTTGGGTGTGATGGTCTGTGTTGTATATGCGCTGTTAGTTTAAGTTAAATGTGAATAGTCTTGTTAATATAAAAATGACTCTAAATTCTATTTTCTCAATTTATACTCAAGTAACAGGTAAGCGATATACACTGTCGAATAAAAAATAATATTATATGGTTAAAAAATGTGGTTTACCCTTAAACCACCCATGAAATTCTTTACATTTGAAGCCACCAATTAAATTTTACTTCTTTACTACTCACAAAGACTTTGCAATAATTACTAAAGCTACCCCAAAGAATATGTTTAGTTTTAAATTTTAAAAAGCACATCATACTTGAGGCTCCATGGCGGCTGTCAATGTCCATGTAATGAAAATGATGTAGGGACCAGGTCTGGATCTATTGTGATATGCATTGCACGTGGATATTCATTTTTGTTAATAATGTATTTTTTTTAAATTAGTGTTATTTTTATCACGTTCATTAAAAGAAAATTTATGAATTAATATAATAAAATTAATTTTAGATATAAGTAAATATAAATTTGAATATATTTTCAAATAATTTAATTACTTGCAAAATTTTAGTGCCTTATCATTTTCATATAATGAAATAATTTAATTACTTCCTTACTATTCATTCATGCATAATATTTTTGCCCGGTATATTTTTTTTGTTATTACAACGGGTGTCAAGGACAACTGTCTCGCACCTCGACTAATCCTTCTTGTGGTGCGTGACTATCGTTTGATATATCTTCGCTAACGTATTATCATACTTATATTTATATACGTATTGCAGCTGCATGTGAAAATGTTCGTAAGGAAAGTCTTTGTTGCTTGAACTTTGGTCTCTAGCGAGCTTCTGGCCATGTTGAATGGGTCAAGATGTTTTCATAGCGAAATATAAGAAGAGAAGGGGTATGTAACCATGGGAAGACATAAAAGAGGAAGAGATATAATAGTAATATGAGGCAGTGGTATAACAGTAACTTTAACAACCACTAATTTTTTATTCTTTCAAGTTTATTTCATATTTTTTATGGGATCCAAATTGCTTCTCATAACTTCTCTACCATGTTTCATGAGTTGTTGTCTCACCTTATAGCTTTTACCAATCCGATATGACATTTGGGTGTCAACTTAGAAAAAACTAATTTAAATAATTTTAAAGTTGATCATACAATGTCATCATATAGTAGATTAAATGAAATACAAATATGAAACAAAAAGATAACTAAATAAAGGATTACTCCTTTTCTTTTCAAAAGTTTGATAAGTTCAGCATTAGAGCTTTAATAATCATTTTCAATCAAGTAGCTTTCAAACCACTCTACAACTATCATCTAGCGAAGATCAACACTTTCTTTTGCAAACCTTGCCACTTCAAAACCCACTACGAAATATGTTTCATCAGGGGAGAAGTTGTATGAAATGGAAACAACTCAATAACGTGTCGACCTATGAATGAATGCAGAGACTCATTGCGTAATCATTACCTCTTACTGAAGGTGCTATATTATAGAGCTAAAATGTACCTCCCGGAAACCCAAAAAGCCTACTCAATAACGCCTAATAAAGAGCAATAACATTAGACTTTGTAACTGACTCTTAAAGAAACTTTAACCAAGATTTAAAGCAGGAAACTAAACTGACAATGAGAAATTATTTTTAACAGTTATTCGCAACCATGAAACTTAATCAATGACCCCTAATAAAGTGCAAAAACATTAGACTTGTAACAGACTCTTAAAGACACTTTAACCAAGGTTAAAAGTAGAAAATAAAACTGACAATAAGCAATTATTTTTAATAGTTATTGGCAACCCAAGAGCTCACTAATGTCTCCTAATAAAGTGCAATAACATTAGACTTTGTAACTGACTCTTAAAGACAGTTTAACCAATATTAAAAGCAGGAAATAAAACTGACAATAAGCAATTGTTTTTTTACTGTTATTGGCAAGTATTAAAATAAGCAATATTATTATTCATAACCTATCAACTAATCAAATGAGGAAAGCATAAAAAAGCACTAATGGAAAAATATAGGCCAAGACTCAACAAAAAAACCTTAAGGGAAAGCAAACACACCAAAAAATATCTTAAGTGCAACCCAAGATAGGGAAAGATAAACATAACATAAAGCTAAAATGTAACTCATGAAAACTCAAAAACTTACTCAATGAATCTTAATAAAGAGCATTACCAATAGGCTTTGTAGCTTGCTCTTAAAGACACTTTAAGCAAAATTAAAAGTAGGTTGTTGAGTTCTCAACAAAAGACACCTTATACATTAACCATTTTAAAATCTTGCACCACTTCTCACTTTTCTGAAACATAGCACCAGAGGTAGGATCACTTGAAGGAACACTTCAAGTTTGATATGAACCAAAATGTGTCCAGATAAGTTAAAATTGAATATGAATAGAATAACAAATGAATAAGATAAACATGTTCTAATATAAGCACAACATTGAAGTTGGTTTACTTTCAAGCAAGATTGAATCTAGAGATTTAAAATTCCTTCAATTTTTTGCTAAAATAGTATGCATTTCAACCAATAATAAGAAAATTCTAAAATGCATATGTAGAGAATAAGGAAAATTAGTAAAGAAAGCTTGAATTACTTTCACACCATCACTGTCTTCATGTACTTATTTGAGAAATTTAAAAAATAAAAAAGGTAATCGAATTAACTTGTTCTCACTTGAAGACGTTGCACGGTGCAAAGAAACAAACAATAATAATTAAAAAAAAAGAAGTATTTTCCTTTGATTTGCAAACAATGTCCATAGGTTCCATGATTCAACCTGAAATCAAATTTAAGAGAGGAAGAATAGAAGCATAAATAGACAGAGAGAAGAGAAAAAAGACGAAGAGGAAGATAAATGAAACACAGGAAACAAACCCTAACAGAAACACACTGAAATTCAGAGCCAATAATGAATCACACCCCAAACTAAGAAGAAAGAAGGCTAAAAATGTGTACCTTTTAAAGAACAGATCTCAAGCCTGAAAAATTAGTATAAAATAAGCCGAGAAGATCAAATAAGAAACCTAGTAGAATGAAACGGTGGAAGAAAGAGGAGCAACAAACTTGAACCGTTGCGAAATGAGAAACTGAGAAGATCAAAATAGTGGAAGAAAGATGAGTAACAAATCTCAAGCGTTGCAACAAAGTTATGAACGACCAAGAATTAATCTTTGGCAAATGATGTGAAATTTTACTAAAATACTCATACATAAAATTATAGTGTAGTGCAATGAATTACTAATTTACCTTTGTACCCGTGAAGCTGCTAAAACTTCTTCACCAAATAAAATTATTGTAGAGTAAGAGAGAAAACTCTGAATTCAGGAGACCAAAATGAGATTTGATGGCATCCAAAGCAGAGTAACATTCCCAAGCATACTACATTTCTCTGTGACAAAATCTGAGATTCCCACAATGAAGTGAATTATGTATGTCAAATCCATAAATGAAGTCATTAATTTCAAGAACAATTTCATGTGAAAATAAAATAGCACTGAAATGTGTAAAAATAATCTAGCATTTTTCATTAGGCCTCCACAACAAACCGGTCAATACCTACTTCTCCATATGTCATCCACTTGTACTTAATGAGGGAAGGAAGAATGAAAATGGTCACAAAGATATAAAATAAATTTGAGCGAATAAGAAACACAGTCCACAAAGCATCATAGATTGATAATTGAGCAGCTTACTCTCCAATGGTGAAATAGCATATCAAGATTTTAACATGGAAAAAAATACATATTTGATTGGTAATTAAGGTATGAACATGACAAAAAGTCAAAAATAAAAGATGGAAAATATTTTCTCTAACGCTGGTTAAAAGTGAATTATTGTATTATATCAGCTATTTTGCATCATCCCACTTTGAAATTTCTCTACCAAACAAGCCTTAGAAAATATCTAATATTTTTAAAGCAACAAAAACTAAAAATGGGTGGAGGAATTGACAATATATATAGGCATCTCTTGATAAAAATAATATATTGTTGAGAGCATATGATAAGCATGACTAAGTCATTCCCACTTCCTAACTTCTTACCTTATGAAAACATGAAATCAGTAAAGATGGTTATAGAAGTTTCCTTCTAGAAAATACCCTAAAAATAGTCACATCAAGAGAAGTAGAGGACGTAGGAAAAAAAAATTAAAACTTTAGAAGATGAGAGAAAGGAGAACAGGAGATGATGACTGCAACAACACTTTTGTAGCAGGGGAGGAGGTGGAGCAAGAAAGAAAACAGGGCATAGAAAACCTAGGGGAAGAGAGCATAGAAATTAACCTAATGAGAAAGAGATTAAATAGGGGAAAAATGAAACAGCAAAAATATGGAATGAGAAAAGTCTCACAAAAGATAGTAAATAGGGAAAACAATGAAACAATAAAAATCTGGAATGAGAAAAGGCATCACAAATTGATTCAGCAAGAAAGGAATCAACGGCTAGGATTAAAAGTAATTAATGGTCAATATTGATTTCATAATTAATTACTCACAAATTTACATATATGTCCATGGAAAATTATTCATACATGTGTAATATATTATTGAAGTACAAATTTACCCTCAAAATTGCAAAACTTTCCCTTTATATATAGTATAGATAGATAGATATTTCATTTAACCAAAAGTTAATCATAATTTAATTTAATGGATAGCAGCCCAACATTGGTATGGTCTCTAACAGATCAACAAATTCTAAAAATGTCAAGAAAAGAGATAAAAAGAATCCAAGTGAAGGAGAAAGGACAGTTAATTGCCTCAAGGAATTAAAAGTCAATTTTTTATTTACTAAACAGCCTGACATTTAACTGATAACAAAGTAGAAAAATGCCCTAAACCCATAATTCAAGCTCCTATACAGAACAATTTAAATTTCATATTTTCAACACCAGATCCAAACACACTACAGAGCTCCAGTGTCACTCAGCAAAAGCATTTCAGCTGGACTGACTCCCATAAACTGGGATTCTTCAATGGTCTAGTTCTAAAATGTACCTGTACAAAAAAAAATATTGACTTAGATACCAATGATAGAACTTGACTAAAGTCCCTTCATCTAAGATGAAATCCTTCATAGATTATATTAAAAATTTATAGCCAACTGCTCCATCAATAAGAGTATGTAGAGATTGAAAATTTGTCAAGTTACCAAACCCTGCAGGGACCTCACCTTCAAACATATGCAGCACTTCAGAGACTCACAACAAAGTTCTAGCTCACAACAAAGTTCTTGAGATTATAGCCAAAAATATAAATAATTGAAATTAAAAAAAACTATTGAAGAAGCACTCATATATTAATTAAAATAAAATCAAAAGTGCAAGCAGAGTTCTAGAAAAGTTCAAAGAAAGGGTTAAATTAAGATCAATAAAAACTGTACAGAGATATCTACATCTATATCAATGGGTCATGCCCGAAACAAAAACTATCAAGTAATGACATTGCAGGTGAACAAATTAATTGAACCATTCAAGTTGAGTTGAGAGTTGAGACAAAGAAAAGCATAAAACTAAAAGTAATAACATGAACATAACCATTGATAATAAAAGGAAACCATTCCAGCAAGTATATCAAATAAACATGTTTGATATTTGATATACGAAATGTGCTAAAAGCTTTATAGAAGCAACCGAAAATATAAAATGTTTAAGATATTCAGATCTAAAATAACTATAGATCCAAGATTCCAATCCAAGCTTAATGCAATCACAACCTGCGACATTCAAAATCAGAGGTATTATTTTTCTAGACTTCCACTAAATGGCCTACAAATGCAAAATTTCTTATAAACTCTTCAATTTGGAGGAAATATTAATGGTTGTCTTGGTCAACACCTATCATCTACCTTTACAAATCAGATTATACATCTCCTGTTTTACTAATATGAAAGTAGCCAAAAACAACCCATTCTAAAAGTTGCACAATTTAAAGAAGACACATAACAGTCAAAACCAAGTACATCCACCAGTTATGAATCAGTCGAAGAGTATGGATTGAGGAAATTTTCAATTTTTTATTGCCTATAAAAATTGTTGACTTGTTGCTGATGTATTTCCAACTTCCTTATGTTAACTTGTTGCTGATGTATTTCCAACTTCCTTGAGTCCCGCTTCCTAGAAATGATAAAGGAATTACTCAAATGAATAAGAATGAAATAGGGAAAGGACCTTTACTTTCTCCAGCCATAAAAACACTAAGAAAGAACGATTATTCCAAAAAAGACCCAAATGTCCGATATGAAATTTAAATAGCCGTAGCATACAGTCAGTATAGCTTGGTAGCAAAAGATTTATGCAAATACATGAAATTTAAAGCTTCTGCACTCTTAGAAACAGAATAGAAGCTCCAAAAATCAATCAGCTGGAAAGTAACAAAAAGTCTTCACAATCTCAGAGTATAATGAATAAAGAAAATGAAATCTAAACAACAAATTCAACACAGATTGAAAATACAAACTAACAAAAACATAGAATAGAATCATGTTCAACATGAAGGTCCTTGGACAGGACAGTCCTTCTCTGCCCTCTAGGATAGACCCTGGAGAGGCTCTCCAATATGAAGGTTCTGTGGAAAAGGAAAAGGGACCAGATTCAGTTCTAGGCAAAAGAAAAACTCAACAATAACATAATCAGAATAAGCAATGAAGAAGATACCTGATAGATCAACCCCTTGGAGGGTGAAGGGCATTCAAAGTCTCTTGGAAGAATCAATGGTTGAGACGCCATCAACATTCACAGCCATGGAAAACGACGGGAAGGCAAAAGAGGAAAAAGGGAAACAAACCAAGGGCTGATTGAGTCTTGAATAACCAAGAAGATCCTTATATAGAGAGAAAATGGGGCTGTATGTGCAAAATCCGAGTTAGGGTTTAGAAACAAACCTGGAAAACGAAAACAATAAATAGGGAGGGTAGTGTGAATGCACACTGGTAATTGGAGATAAAAAAACGTGGGGCGGCGAAGTTGGGGAAAGAGATTGGATAGAGGTAGCGGCGGTGGGAGAACATCTCGAGAAGGGGAGTGGGATCGACATATGTGGGGAGAAGCATCACGCGTGCTTGATTAGGTTAGGGAAAATTGAATTGGGGAAAGAGATGATGGAAATAGAGCTGCGTTTAATGCCTGAAGGGAGTTTTAGCGTTGGAGAGGGAGAGAGTGCAGAATGGGGGAGTTCTCCAACAATTGATCACGTGAAAAAAAATCAAAAAATAAAGAATACAGAAAGGATAGGAAAGAAGGAGTAAATCACTTCTTTTTTATTTGATTTTTTTTAATTTTAAAAATATTTTTTTATCTAAAATTCAATAACTAAATTTTAAAAAGTATTAAGTGTATGATATTTGGAAAGATTGATGAAATTTATTAATTAAAAAAATATCCTAAATTTATTTAAACCCATAATTTCTAAAAGTAAAAAAGGATCCAAATAGTTTAAAAAAATCCAAATATATTATTATAGGAAAGTTTGATATATATATAGATAATATAATTTTTTATTATCATAAATTCATTATAATTATAATTAAGGTACATATTTATACCAAGAAAAAATGGTACAGATAAAAATTGATTGATAAAAAAAAATGCCATGAATGGGGGAGTAATTTTATGTTTTTTTGGAAACAAACAAAATAGTGGGAGAGAGAATGAGTTCTTAATAATGAAGGAAGATAGTGGGAGAGAGAATGGTGAGTGGAGCTTGATAAAAAAACTGAAAAAAGAAGGAAATGCCACGTGTACAGTAAAAGGAGAGAAGAACTTGTAGAATGTCATGTGGAATTCCACTACGTCTAAGATTGCATGAGAGAGCAGAATGCTTGTGGTTGCGACACATCAGCATTTAGTTCTTTGAACCTTTGCTCTTTTAATAGTATTATTGATTGATTTCAATGAAAATGATATTTAAGAAAGGAACAAAAGAATATTAACGAGCATGTGACGTGTGGACCAAGGAAATTTTGGTTTGTAAGAAAGGAGGAAGGTCAATTGATCAACAAGAAAAATCCTAAGCTGTTGCTCTAGACACTAACGCATCCATAAAATTGAAATTGTGGGACAATATATACATAGTACATATACATAAGCGAGTAATATTAAAATTAAAATATAAACAATTAATGGAGACAATTACATTTTACATAAATAATATTCAATTGTTGTGTAAGACACTTATGAGAGATTAATTAGTACATTTTAGACATATGTTGTTTAATAAGTATAAAATTATTGTTGGGGCACTTGCCCCATCACTCTATGAACAAATCCTTCATAAGCTACAGAACTAGAACTCTAGAAGCTTCAGTGCTCAGCACTAAGAGATATAACAAACACAATTATATATTTACATCGCATTTTCTCTTATTTCATATTTTTAATCTATCATTTTAATCCACTTTCTTTTCAGTTTTCACACATCTCATTTTTCTATATATTATAAATTATATCTCTGGCTTATTTAAGGAAATTTTGTTGATAATACATAGACAACCGTGTGCCACGCACACTAAAAAACGTAGGGCGTTGTGGGTCGTCCTAAAATACATGTACGCGTTGCGTGATTTCCTGCTTTCTCATGTCTAATTATCTAAGCCCTCACCCCACTGCATGCATTTAATCAAATATGCGTCATTGCACCAATCTAGAATCCACACTCTTTCCTGGATATTTCTTAGATTTTCAGACTGAATAATTAAGTGCTTCAGTGATATTCGATCATCACCAGCCCTACGTCATGTCTAGGACAAATACTTAATTGATAAATATAATTAAGATCAATGTTTTTCTAAAACATTACTATTAGTGTCCCGAATGATAGCTCAAGTGGTAAGAAAAGACATATGATTTGGGAATGAGAGGTCAAAGATCGGTTCCTAGAGGTTGCAATTTATTTCCGATGTAAAAATAAAACATTACTATTTAGTTAAAAGTACTAGATTTACACCATTTAGAAACCTTTTTAAGCATATCATATAGGCATATTTTTTTTGGATGTAAGGTAGGTGTCCTTATTCGGAGGCATTCTGTTCGAGAATATTTAATTAAATATGAATATAATTAATATAAATATAATTTATTATTGCTATTATTTTATATTAACTTTTATTATTTTGTAAATTAACAGATTAAGAAAAATATGGTCCACAAGAAGGAAGGTTATTGGGCGTGTGAGGAACAAGAAGGTCCTTGGCGCTTCTCTAGACGACGTTGGAAGAAGAAAGTTTTTGAGGATTTAATTTCTGAGGATGTGCAATCGCCGATGCTTTCGGATGCCACTTCTGCTTATGAGGAGCGGGGGGATGTGTATGTGGGTAGTGACGAGTTTGTGCGCACTCGTGCGGCTAATGTCTGAAAGATTGACAAGTCTTGTGGTTTGGTTTTCCCAGGTACTGATGAGGAGGCTATTGAGGCTTGTGCATCTCATATTCAGGAGACTCTTGCTGAGAGGTACGTACTACGTACAACGGGGGTTAGAGTCATTTTTCAGCTGGTCGTGGTTTGGTTTTGTATCGGGGGCTCGCTTTTTATTTAATTTGGTAGTTTTGGTCGTTGTCTGCTTTAGGCAGGTGATTTGGGTTCTAGTTGTTGTTTTTTTCGTTTCTGTTCGTTTCTTTCCGTTTTTCATTGTACTGCCCATTGTCGAGAGTGCTTGTTTCTCGACTTTGATTTATATATCATATCTTTTGCTCTAAAAAATAATATGGTTCACAAGTTAAAAAAGCTTAACTACAAATCATATTTAGCAAGCATATTGTATATAACATGTACCAAATGTCAGTAGTAAAAATATGTTTCATGAATTGTGAATTTCTAAATTATATACTTAATAAATACACAGTATATTGAATTGTGAATTTCTAAATTATATACTTAATAGATACACCTTTCACAAATAAATACGTTAGTATGAATGAATTATATATGAAACAATTTTAGAATTTTAAAAGGCCATATTATTTTGACAAAACTTAGACCATATTAGACTCGAAAGTGACATGCATTGTGCTAATAGGCCAAACTCAAAACTTCAGCGTCAAAATGCTGTTTTTTAAGTGCACCACCATTGTGCTCCGCCCGGCTAAGCATCATCTATAAAGGGTGCCCACTAGGGTGGACAACTTATTTTTTTGGTCCACCGGTGGACCATCATTAAACACCGTAGGATCTTGGAATATAAGAATATTATTTAGATTAATGGTCAGGATTGAATTTCAATTCAAAGGGTATAATTGTCCCCCAAAATACCCCAAAATCCCCAAACCCAATCTCATTCCTGCTTCTTCATCGTTCCTATGGAGGTGGTGGTGCTGCGGCTGTTGTGGCTTGTAGCTGGACAAGGGGAGGTGGTCGTGACTCGCGGTGGTGCAGCCATGGGAGAGGAGTTCGTGTGGTTGTTGTGGGTTCGTGGCGGTGGCTCTTGGTGTTGTGGCCGAGAGAGAAAGAGGGACGGTGGTGGCTGTTCAAGAGGAAGGAGGAGGCGCGGTGGTGGTGTATTACAGATTTGCTTCCTCTCATCGATGAGTTAACTGTCCCAGGTGCGGTGGTGGTCCAGAAATCCATTCGTTAATGTCGCAAATCCAGAATTGAGACAGTTCAGATCTGGATGAAAGGTTCCTCCTTTCTTTGTTTTGGCCTCGGATTTGAAGAGAGGGGAGGAAGATCTTCGACAAAGTACCTTCCTTTCTGAAAAAGGAGGTCATCGTAGCTACGCCGGGAATCGCCTCCGGTGGCGGTGCACGGCGGCGGTTTGGCCGGGGCACCACTAAGCTACAATATGAAAATTGCAAGTTATTGTTTCTTCTGCTACTAGATCGGGTTGTTTTGACAAAACAAGAGGGAAGGGTACAAACCCGAACTTCATCTGGGTTAGTATCTTCATCACGTTGAAATATTGGTGGAAAATGCCAAGAAGTGCCCAAGTACATACTTATCAGGAACGGTCTTGACAATAAGGTAGAAAAGTCAAGGAAGCAGTTGAAGGAGCAGAAGAACAGAGCCAAGAAGATCTGGGGTGTGAAAAAGACCAAGGCTTCTGATGCCGCCAAGGGAGGAAAGAAGAAATGAGTTTTGAGACACCATGTTTCAATTTTAAGTTTATTTTGCTATCGCTGTTTTCAGATAGCTATGATCTTAATCTATTTCCATAGACTGAGATATTTTGGTGTTAGCATCAGATCCTTTTTGTAATTCATATTCGATTATAACTTCAGACTGAGTACTAGCATTGAACAATTTTGTAAACTCAGAAATATTGGTGAAAAATCAAATCTGTTAATGCTGCAGTATGAAAATGAAACATGTGTTAAAATTACTGCATCAATTCCAATTAAATTAATAAAGATTAAACTGTGTACTTCATCACGTTGAAATATTGATCGGATTTAGGATTTGTTTCTTGAGTTTTATGAGGGAAAATCTTTGATGAAGATGTTAATGGTTGAAGATGATAGATTCTGGATTTCAGTGGCAGAGGAAGAAGGAGATTAAAGGGGGAAAGAAAAAGAGGGGGGAATAACCTAAAATATCCTTGGTGTAAAGTCTGATATACCCCTGGTCCGCCGGTGGACCAAAAAGAAAGTTGACCACCCTAGTAGGCACCTCTGTAAAGCATGATTTACCAAGTTGATTTAAAATTTAGTTTATTGTTTTACCTTTTCTAAATTTTACAAATCAACTTATATTTTGAAACATGTATAAAAACTAAAACAACCTTATATTTTAGAAAAAAATATTCTTTTTAAAAGGTAATTGAACCGAACCCGCCATATAGGGATTGGCGGGACCTCATAGGCGGATCCTCATGGGTCGGCGAGATCCTGCAAACCTGACCCATCCTTGATGCTAAGTGTACACGTGAGATTATGTAACTAGGACTTTAGGGTTTATAACCATAAGAGGCCAATATCCTGTACGGGAGGCCCATATTTAAGTGTATTAGGTTATGAGTCAAGTCCCACTATAAAATGTTAAGCTCCAATGGAATAAGACAGGTTCTCTTTACTCCATATTCATCGTGTGAACGACGCTAACCCTAAGACGTTGAACCCTACACCGGAGGGCTTGTGTGCCGTGTAAGAACAATAATAAATGTACATATTAGTAATATGTCCCCGAATGATAGCTCAAGTGGTAAGAGCTAGCGACATAAGAATTGGGTGAGATAAATGGTGAAGGATTCAGAGTTTGAACCCTGAGGAGACTAATCTACTAACATTACTAACAACTAACACTTGCTTATAAAAAAAAAACATATTAGTAATATGAAGAATATTATAAAGGCTTAATTGCAGTTTTCGTCCCTGATGTTTACCTCTTGTGCAATTTTGGCCCCCTTTGTTCTGATTGCGCGATTTAGATCATCTATGTAAGACCTGGATTTTCAGAACAAGCTAGTTTCCGACTCACGCGTAGAATCAGTGTAAGCGTGACAGGAGTTTGACATTTGAGGAAGATTAATGAAGAAGAAAGTTCAGGAATTGCTTGAGGAATGTTGCGTAGCTGTTTTCGGAGTTAGTGCGAGTCGTCTGCACACCTGCCTTATGGCAAGCGTGTCCAGAATAGGCTATTTCGCTCTTAAAGCAACGTTTTGAGTGAGATTTCGAACTCTCGGAAAATTTAAAGATTCTTTTTATTTTTCCATCGACCAGCGTTTCATTTCGGAACTCTGGACTGTACGCACGATAGGTTTCACTTTTCGGATGTCCGCCGACGCTAATTTCTTTGCTTCGAAACCCTATTTTCGAGCAATGGATGAAGACTTTTTCTATTCGGGACTTCTAAAGAAGATTCCGTCCGCGTTGCCAGACTTGTTTCGACGTTTCCAATCTTTCTTCAGTTGGAAGTTTTGTCGTTTGAGCATCACAGCAAAAAGTAGTTTTTCGGGGCAGATTAACCGACACCGCTTTTGAGTTTTTCGATATCGTTTTTCCCAAATCCTAGATATTTGTTTTGAGTTCTGGAATTCCGACGCCAGAATCTCTCTTAGAATTTCTCGGTGATCGTGCTGCAAAAATCGGAATCGCGAAATTTTCATTTTTCCGCGATTTCACCCGCCTATAAATAGCGCGAAAAAGCAAAATCCTCTCATTTTCTTTCCATTTGTGGCTGATTTCGTGGGGAGCAAGGGGGGAGGGGATTTCCGCGAAAACTTGACCAATCTTCGTGCAGTTCGTCCCTACTTCTAGGTATCGAGGTAACTATCATGAATCCTGCCTCTGATTTCTGTTTCTGCTGAGTTTCTGAAGTCGTTTCTGTGCTCTAAGTTTTGAGCTTTTTCTAAAATTGTCCGATTTCTCTGATTTCTCGCTTGGGTTATGTTCCTTATGTTCCCCTGAGTCTAAAACCTCTGTCAGTAAACTCTGATTGCGATTCAGTTGTCCAGGATCTGAAAAATTGACTCAAAACTCTTTTTGTCTCACATTTCGAAACTTTATTGTCGAAAAGACTTAATCTGACTTCGTGCCTTTAGGATTTGTTGTCACGGATATCATGAGGATCGTTGCTGTCAAATTTGTTTTCAGAACTGATAACTTTGAAGTTTTGAGCCTTTATTTTGGACCAAAATGCCCCTGCGTAGTCGTATTTCGGCCCGATTGTCCGAAAATTGTTCTGACAGTTTCTTTGCCTTAGTTTTACCCTAAAACTACCTTGTAAACTGATTTGATCGAAGAAAAAGAGCCGAAGCCCTTTTCTCCTTTTGGCCGTGGGTTTTTCCTAAGGGGAGGGGAGTTTTTCGTTTTCGAAAACTTGTCCTTTCGTACCTGTTTGTCGTATTCTGAAGCTTTGATGCTTTGTCTATCGTTTATGTATTGTATTGCGATCGAACTAATCGATTTTGTGTGGATTCTGCTTTGTTTTTCCTCCGAGGTTCAGTTGAAGGAACTTTGGAAGTTTCAAGGCACTCCTGTGAAGGAGATTTGATTTGCGAAGCTGGATCAGCTCGAGGTTAGGGCAACTTACTATATATTAGCTATGACTGCATGATAGGCGTCGATAAATTCGACTTATGTTTTATCTGATGTTGTTTTTGATGATGAGTTGATGTTATGATGCTTTTCCATACTTGTGATGTTGTGCTTTTGTTGGATTGAGCGTTTTGACGCAATTTCGGAGTGGAGATTCATTGATCTGGTGATCTTTGATATTTCGGGTTGGATGAACAACCCTAGGCAAGTCCAAATGTGGGGTTTGAGACTTAGCCATATGTTGGAATTCTTAGACTTTCCCCGGGAAATGTATTTTGGGTGGTTGATCTTTGAAAACTTAGAATGATAGAGCTTTGAAAATCTAAAGACTTGGGAAACTTAGACTTTGAGAAATAAACTCATAACTTGACTAATTCGAATTGAAACAATTTTTATTAACGTTTAAGCATAGGAGAACTGAAGGGGAAAATATTTACGAAAGACGGGGAAAAGTCGACTTTGTTGTGGGTTTGGAGAGTTATCGGAATTGGGGGAAGCCACTAAGGTGAGCTATGGTGATGATTGAAAGTCACCGAGTACTCTAGTACTCTTGGGGATTGTTGTGGAGCCGTGTTGTATTGACCGACACCTAGTGCTCTTGTTGTTTGGGCTGTGTTGTATTGACCGACACTAGACCCTTGTGTATTCTGTGGATGGAGTTGTGTTGTATTGACCGACACTTACTCCGAGTTGTGTTGTATTGACCGACACTAACTCATGGGTTTGTTGAGATTGGGTTGTGAGCTAAACACTTTCGTGGTAAGGACGATTCGTTGTTTGGCTAACCACGTTGCATTCAATCGGGTGAATAACGGGAATGGTTCACCTGTGCATATCATGGTGAATAACGGGAATGGTTCACCTTGCATTAATGATGAATAACGGGAATGGTTCATCATTCGGTGAATAACGGGAATGGTTCACCAAGGATGAATAACGGGAATGGTTCATCCAGGATGGATTTCATCCAGGATGGATAACGGGAATGGTCCATCCATAGTGAAAATGCTTCACTTGTGGCGAACGGGAACGCGTCACAAATCCGGATACATATTGTGCATTTCACGCATACATTCATGCTGACTGAGATTGTGTGCTGTTTGTTTATTGAAGCAATGTTAGAGCCATAACATGCTAGGATTGTTTATATGTATATATATCAACATATATCTATACCCCATATCACATGTTGAGTGTATATCTACTTATTGCTGTGAGTTGACCCTAGCGCCTTGGCTTTGTTTGTATGTTTGTGTTTGGGCGGTCGGCCTGCTGCCAGATGTCGATGGCCGACTGGTGTTCGATGGTCTCTCCCTCGGGGGGGATCAGATATGAGCTTGTGGATCGGGATGCCCCCACCGCTTGGGTGATCGATGTTGTGGGTCATCGAGCGACGTACCGGGGAAGGGTCATGGAGGACCGGACTGACGAGTGTGAACATCTGACGAAAGAAGTTCTACGACGCATGGAGCTGAGCTTCAACTTGCCGTCTTCAGTTCGCCGAGGACTCGGATGTGTGAGCAGTTATGGGTTGGTAGAGTTAGGCAGGCGTCATATTTGTGTAGAGCTCTGATTCGTTTTGCTTTTGGGACGGGGTAGGTTCCCGACGCATGGCTTTTGTGTGGTTCTCTTATTGAGGGATCACAGTGAGTCAGTCGGACTATAGGGGTCTTTGCTTAGGCCATTTTGAGGCCGACTTTCTCCCAGTGGATTGTAATTATAACCTTTTCACTCACACTTCTGGATCTGTAACTATTTGCCTACGGGCACACTACTTTGGAGTCACTGCGAGTGCGCGTGACATGGGAGTGCAGCTGAGGCTGTACATGTGTATATATTTGTGTGTTGGTTGGGTTTTGTCTTTATTTTCTATTGCTTGATTTAAAAGGTATCAAACAAAAAAATTACCTGTTTTCAGCGTAAAGTCTATTTTTGGTTACTAAAGTGACACCTGGAAATCGGGGTGTTACATTGTGGTATCAGAGCTTAGTCGAGTCTTTTGGGAGTCTTTGGGGAATAGGTCTTCTGTGCTAGGTTGTGTGACTCTGCAAAGAGTGAAAATTGATTGTCTGCAGAGCGATTTTCGCTCTAATTGCTTGCGTTACTACTCAATCGGATTGAGTGGTTTGTCTAGTGCTACCGTATGGTTAGTACTAATCGGACGTTCGATGGGATATAGGATGGTGGATCTTAACCGGATGGCGGAGGCTACACGTGAGCATCATCAACGACTGATGGCGACAGCAATGTATCAATAAAGAGGAATGAACCGAATTGGAGCTGGGGGACCAATGAGGTCAGGTTCCCAAGGCTACAACGGAAGGAAGAGTTACCATAAGTGGGGACCATATCAGCGTTCCGAGGGAAGAAATCTTATCTCAAGAGAGTACAAACCGACGACTGCTGATACTGGGGGGGAAGCCAGTTGGTGACAAAGGGGTGACATGTACTCGTTGCAGAAAGTTTGGGCATTTTGCTAACAAATGCTCAGTGATTGGACGGAGATGCTTCAAGTGTAACCGAGAGGGGCATCTAGCTGTGAACTGCAAGACCAAAGAAAGTCTATGCTTCAATTGCAACCAACCGGGACATTTCTCCCAAGATTGCAAGGCACTCAGGGGCGAATCATCAGGGAATGTTGGGAAAGGAAAACAACTTACTACAGAGGAAAGGATTCATATCAAGGGAGGAGCAAGAGTTGAGGAGTCGAACGAGGAAGAACGTGGGAACGATGGTAATATTTTAACTGTTCTCGTATTCTAGAATAACTTACTCTTTTATATTCAAGCGAGTGTGACGCGCCTAACTTGTATTTACTACTTAGACTATGATCCTATGATTATTATCCCTAGTAGGACCTTATTCGAAGTTGCTCGTGATTTAACTATAGAGGTTACACGAGATCTAGAATAGCACGCGGAGCTAGGGAGTTGTTTTACCGAGGCGTTGATAAGGAAGCTAGGATCTCAGGGAAATTCCTTATGGGTACGAATCGTAGGATTTTAGGGCGTTTAGTTTTGAAGCGGAGTCGTTAGAGGATCTTTCGGCAAAAGGGATTCATTCGACCGAGTGTTTCACCGTGGGGAGCGCCAGTGTTGTTAGTCAAGAAGAAGGACGGAAGGTCGAGATCGTGGGTGGATTATCGACAATTGAACAAGGCAACGATCAAGAACAGATACCCGTTGCCAAGGATAGATGATTTGATGGACCAACTACGAGGGGCTACCGTATTTTCCAAGATAGATTTGAGGTCAGGCTATCGTCGGATCAGAGTGAAGATTGAGGATATACCGAAGACTGCTTTCAGGACACGTTAAGGACACTACGAGTACCTAGTGATGCCGTTTGGAGTGACGAATGTACCTGCTGTTTTCATGGATTACATGAACCGCATCTTTCAGGAGTTCTTAGATCGGCGTGTGGTGGTGTTTATTGAGGACATATTGATCTATTCGAAGGACGCGAATAAACATGAAGGACATTTGCGCCAAGTTTTACAATTGTTGAGAGAGAAAAAGCTGTATGAGAACCCTTCCAAGTGTGAATTCTGGTTGGAGGAAGTCAATTTCTTAGGCCATGCTATCTCGAAGGAGGGCATAGCTGTGGATCCGGCGAAAGTGGAGACTGTTTTGGCTTGGGAGCAACCGAAGATGGTGACAGAGATCAGAAGTTCTGTGGATTTAGCTGGATATTATAGACGCTTCATTGAGGGATTTGCCAAGATTGTTGGACCTTTGACTCAATTGACGAGGAAGGATTAATCTTTTACATGGATTGAGGGTGTGTGGTTCCGTAGCAGAATCGTTAGGAACTTGATATCAGGATATTTGTGGTTACTGGATGTCAGGAACTCATTGTCTGTTCCAGTGGGTTTTTCTAAATTTCCACCTTCGATGTATTAGGCCTGATCAACCTAATATTGAGGGGGTGATATTCGGAATCACAGCTGGTTATGGACTTTGATAGAAGGACGGGTAAGATGAATTTGAATTGATTGAGGATTAGTCGGATTTGGGAGGAAAGTTCGTGTTAAGCATTTGATTGTACAAGATTAAGATTTGAACCTTTGGAAGTTGATGATTTTCGTATAGACATTGATTGGTTAGTTCGTGTGATTACTCCAAGTAGAGGTAGACTAAGCCAATAGAATTGATGTTGGAAAATCTTTAAGTATTTTCTCGGAAGTTATGAAGTCATAGGTTATGTGATTTCTGACGTGGGATTATTAGAGATTAGATAGGTTGGATTTAATATCCGGTTATAGATGATTGTTTGATGGTAGCGAGATTGAGAAGAATTAACTCTGAACTAGATTGTTATAGTCGAGTTCGAGGAATAAGTTTTGCTAAGCGTTGGATTAATATGTGGAGACATTATAGTCTTAAGAGATGAATTTTCGCTTGAAAAGTGTTGAATTAATGATTAAGTTGGAGAAAGAAAGTTTTAGCATAAGTTGAATACTTGAGGTTGGTGATATGGATTCCAAGGAAATATGCTGAGATTACTAAGTGAGATTTACTAAGTTGGATTGAAATCTTAGGGTTAAGATTGAATCTTGAGAGTCGAGAATCGCATACGAGTAGGAGATCTTATGGTTGTAGGTGTGACAATAGGAGTTGAATCTTAGAAGATTGAAGACCTGAAGGTGAGTTTCGGGTTAAGACCATTGAGGTGTAGTATAAGAGAGATCTTGAAGTAAGGGAATTCTGGGTTGTGTGGAGTGTTAAGGTTGGTGATCGATTGATGTTGATTATGAGGTTGCGGACATCATGACCATGTGATAAGATTTGAATGATGTTAGCATAATAAGTTATGATTATGGATAGCAGGATCAAGTGGTGAGTGTGGAAGCATGACGACACTTATCAGGTCGTTTGGGTAAGTGAAGGAGTTATAGTTTTAAGGAACGGATATTCATTTAAGAAGTATTGAAGAATTAAATGTTATTAGAGGACCAAACTTGGTGAAGGTGTAGGTTTTAAATCTATGAATGTCTGTCTAAGGTGTGAAGGACTCAAAGTTTGTCAGAATTTGATTGGGAGATTAAGAAGTTGATTGACGAGATGGTGGTTGAGTCCCAAAAGGAGGGTGTTGGTGTTAAGATGA
Source organism: Lotus japonicus (assembly GCF_012489685.1). Classification (NCBI taxonomy): domain Eukaryota; kingdom Viridiplantae; phylum Streptophyta; class Magnoliopsida; order Fabales; family Fabaceae; genus Lotus; species Lotus japonicus. The sequence goes on along the minus strand of NC_080043.1, from coordinate 56,131,423 downwards.
ATACTTGAAGTTGTTATGTTTGGACAAGTTTCTTAGAGCTTAAGAGTGGATGAAACTTTGTTATGGATTTTGATGATGCATATTACGGTTAACAAGTGAATTTTACTAAAGTTGAATGAGAATCCTAGGGCTAAGGTTGACCTAGTGAGCTGAGATTCATGTACACATACGAGATTTAGTGGTGTTAGCGGTTACGATAGAGTTAAATCTCAGAATGTTGAAGGATCGGATGATAAGATGGCTAGTTAAGTCCCTTGAGGTATAGTTATGATGTAATCTACTAGAGGATAAGTCTCGATTTATGCGAAGTGTTAGGGATTTCAGTAAGTGTAAATAGGTTTGAGTGAGGGAAGTTCTAAGGAAGAAGACGATAATAATGGATTGTTAGATATTAAGAAGAGGATTATCTTATAAGTTGTTGGTAACTTGATGTTGAAAGGGATAAGATTAGTGAAGGACAAGAAATAAGGACATAAGTCGATTTTTAATTCGAATGGTGACTAAGTAGGAGATTGATTTCATTGTGCGAGTGATGATAGTTACGAAGTTGGATGTGACGTTAATGGACTATTAGATTCCAACGCAATGTTTCGTCTAAGAGTTATCGAACGAACAAGTGATGGACTGTAGATGAAGATCACGAGGACAAGTTGAGTATCTACTTTGAGATGACAGAGAGGCACTGAGTTTAAGAAGAATTCCGGACGACCGAAAGTAAAGAAGTAAGTGGCTAAGGTTGTGCGACTGCACGGAATGCCAACCGGTATCATTTCAAGCAGAGGTCCGACGCAAGTAATCGAGTCAGACGACATGAGGTTGAATGATGTTTTGTCTTTTGAGACGCCGATAGTTAGCAGTGGGGATAGAAGAGTGAAACAGTTAAGGGGAAGGCAGATTGCTTAAGTAAAGATTTTGAGGAACAATGACACAGGCACTACTACATGGGAATTGGAAGATAAGATCAAGGAACTGTATTCCGAACTTTTTGCAGAGCTCTGAGTTTCGAGGACGAAACTTTCTTTTTGGAGGGGAGTATTGTAAGACCTGGATTTTCAGAACAAGCTAGTTTCCGACTCACGCGTAGAATCAGTGTAAGCGTGACAGGAGTTTGACATTTGAGGAAGATTAATGAAGAAGAAAGTTCAGGAATTGCTTGAGGAATGTTGCGTAGCTGTTTTCGGAGTTAGTGCGAGTCGTCTGCACACCTGCCTTATGGCAAGCGTGTCCAGAATAGGCTATTTCGCTCTTAAAGCAACGTTTTGAGTGAGATTTCGAACTCTCGGAAAATTTAAAGATTCTCTTTATTTTTCCATCGACCAGCGTTTCATTTCGGAACTCTGGACTGTACGCACGATAGGTTTCACTTTTCGGATGTCCGCCGACGCTAATTTCTTTGCTTCGAAACCCTATTTTCGAGCAATGGATGAAGACTTTTTCTATTCGGGACTTCTAAAGAAGATTCCGTCCGCGTTGCCAGACTTGTTTCGACGTTTCCAATCTTTCTTCAGTTGGAAGTTTTGTCGTTTGAGCATCACAGCAAAAAGTAGTTTTTCGGGGCAGATTAACCGACACCGCTTTTGAGTTTTTCGATATCGTTTTTCCCAAATCCTAGATATTTGTTTTGAGTTCTGGAATTCCGACGCCAGAATCTCTCTTAGAATTTCTCGGTGATCGTGCTGCAAAAATCGGAATCGCGAAATTTTCATTTTCCCGCGATTTCACCCGCCTATAAATAGCGCGAAAAAGCAAAATCCTCTCATTTTCTTTCCATTTGTGGCTGATTTCGTGGGGAGCAAGGGGGGAGGGGATTTCCGCGAAAACTTGACCAATCTTCGTGCAGTTCGTCCCTACTTCTAGGTATCGAGGTAACTATCATGAATCCTGCCTCTGATTTCTGTTTCTGCTGAGTTTCTGAAGTCGTTTCTGTGCTCTAAGTTTTGAGCTTTTTCTAAAATTGTCCGATTTCTCTGATTTCTCGCTTGGGTTATGTTCCTTATGTTCCCCTGAGTCTAAAACCTCTGTCAGTAAACTCTGATTGCGATTCAGTTGTCCAGGATCTGAAAAATTGACTCAAAACTCTTTTTGTCTCACATTTCGAAACTTTATTGTCGAAAAGACTTAATATGACTTCGTGCCTTTAGGATTTGTTGTCACGGATATCATGAGGATCGTTGCTGTCAAATTTGTTTTCAGAACTGATAACTTTGAAGTTTTGAGCCTTTATTTTGGACCAAAATGCCCCTGCGTAGTCGTATTTCGGCCCGATTGTCCGAAAATTGTTCTGACAGTTTCTTTGCCTTAGTTTTACCCTAAAACTACCTTGTAAACTGATTTGATCGAAGAAAAAGAGCCGAAGCCCTTTTCTCCTTTTGGCCGTGGGTTTTTCCTAAGGGGAGGGGAGTTTTTCGTTTTCGAAAACTTGTCCTTTCGTACCTGTTTGTCGTATTCTGAAGCTTTGATGCTTTGTCTATCGTTTATGTATTGTATTGCGATCGAACTAATCGATTTTGTGTGGATTCTGCTTTGTTTTTCCTCCGAGGTTCAGTTGAAGGAACTTTGGAAGTTTCAAGGCACTCCTGTGAAGGAGATTTGATTTGCGAAGCTGGATCAGCTCGAGGTTAGGGCAACTTACTATATATTAGCTATGACTGCATGATAGGCGTCGATAAATTCGACTTATGTTTTATCTGATGTTGTTTTTGATGATGAGTTGATGTTATGATGCTTTTCCATACTTGTGATGTTGTGCTTTTGTTGGATTGAGCGTTTTGACGCAATTTCGGAGTGGAGATTCATTGATCTGGTGATCTTTGATATTTCGGGTTGGATGAACAACCCTAGGCAAGTCCAAATGTGGGGTTTGAGACTTAGCCATATGTTGGAATTCTTAGACTTTCCCCGGGAAATGTATTTTGGGTGGTTGATCTTTGAAAACTTAGAATGATAGAGCTTTGAAAATCTAAAGACTTGGGAAACTTAGACTTTGAGAAATAAACTCATAACTTGACTAATTCGAATTGAAACAATTTTTATTAACGTTTAAGCATAGGAGAACTGAAGGGGAAAATATTTACGAAAGACGGGGAAAAGTCGACTTTGTTGTGGGTTTGGAGAGTTATCGGAATTGGGGGAAGCCACTAAGGTGAGCTATGGTGATGATTGAAAGTCACCGAGTACTCTAGTACTCTTGGGGATTGTTGTGGAGCCGTGTTGTATTGACCGACACCTAGTGCTCTTGTTGTTTGGGCTGTGTTGTATTGACCGACACTAGACCCTTGTGTATTCTGTGGATGGAGTTGTGTTGTATTGACCGACACTTACTCCGAGTTGTGTTGTATTGACCGACACTAACTCATGGGTTTGTTGAGATTGGGTTGTGAGCTAAACACTTTCGTGGTAAGGACGATTCGTTGTTTGGCTAACCACGTTGCATTCAATCGGGTGAATAACGGGAATGGTTCACCTGTGCATATCATGGTGAATAACGGGAATGGTTCACCTTGCATTAATGATGAATAACGGGAATGGTTCATCATTCGGTGAATAACGGGAATGGTTCACCAAGGATGAATAACGGGAATGGTTCATCCAGGATGGATTTCATCCAGGATGGATAACGGGAATGGTCCATCCATAGTGAAAATGCTTCACTTGTGGCGAACGGGAACGCGTCACAAATCCGGATACATATTGTGCATTTCACGCATACATTCATGCTGACTGAGATTGTGTGCTGTTTGTTTATTGAAGCAATGTTAGAGCCATAACATGCTAGGATTGTTTATATGTATATATATCAACATATATCTATACCCCATATCACATGTTGAGTGTATATCTACTTATTGCTGTGAGTTGACCCTAGCGCCTTGGCTTTGTTTGTATGTTTGTGTTTGGGCGGTCGGCCTGCTGCCAGATGTCGATGGCCGACTGGTGTTCGATGGTCTCTCCCTCGGGGGGGATCAGATATGAGCTTGTGGATCGGGATGCCCCCACCGCTTGGGTGATCGATGTTGTGGGTCATCGAGCGACGTACCGGGGAAGGGTCATGGAGGACCGGACTGACGAGTGTGAACATCTGACGAAAGAAGTTCTACGACGCATGGAGCTGAGCTTCAACTTGCCGTCTTCAGTTCGCCGAGGACTCGGATGTGTGAGCAGTTATGGGTTGGTAGAGTTAGGCAGGCGTCATATTTGTGTAGAGCTCTGATTCGTTTTGCTTTTGGGACGGGGTAGGTTCCCGACGCATGGCTTTTGTGTGGTTCTCTTATTGAGGGATCACAGTGAGTCAGTCGGACTATAGGGGTCTTTGCTTAGGCCATTTTGAGGCCGACTTTCTCCCAGTGGATTGTAATTATAACCTTTTCACTCACACTTCTGGATCTGTAACTATTTGCCTACGGGCACACTACTTTGGAGTCACTGCGAGTGCGCGTGACATGGGAGTGCAGCTGAGGCTGTACATGTGTATATATTTGTGTGTTGGTTGGGTTTTGTCTTTATTTTCTATTGCTTGATTTAAAAGGTATCAAACAAAAAAATTACCTGTTTTCAGCGTAAAGTCTATTTTTGGTTACTAAAGTGACACCTGGAAATCGGGGTGTTACAATCTATGTTTCAAATTGTTAAAATTGGACTCCTCCGTCACATTGCCGTCCAATTTTTAACGGGACTACTATTCTCACCCCTATTTTTACTAATTACACCATCCACACATAATTAAAAAATTATAAAAAATAAAAAGAAATCAGAAGGTCCATCTTCTTCTCTTCTCCTCAACCTTCATCATCTTCTTCTTTTCTCCTCCTCACCCAACCACCACCATCATTCTCCTCACCACCCAACCACCACCACCACCACTCTTCTTCTCCTCCCCACCGACAACCCCCCAACCCAACCCACAAATTGCAAACCCAAAACCCCAACATCTTTGATCTTCATCCCCATCTACAAGCAAACAACAACAACAATATATCCAGAACAAATCAATAAATCAAACAAAGAAAACCCATAAAACCCCAATCCAGAAAACCTAGATTAGAACCCAAAAAATCCAGATTGAGAAAACCCATGACCACCAAGATTTCAGAGGAACGAAGAAGAGAAGGTCTGATTTAGATTCAATCTCTGAAGATGGGAGATGATGTTGCAACGAAGATGAAGAGGTGGGAGGGTTGAATTGATCTCTGGGTTGAAAGAAGGTGAAAAGGTGGGTGAGAAGAGTGAGTGGGTTGGGGGCGGTGGGTAGAGTGGGTTGGGTTGGAGAAGATGAAGGTGGGTGGCGGCGGCTGGTGGCTGTGGGTGGCGGGGTGGATTGGGGAAGATGAAGGTGGGGTGGCTGCTGGTAGCTGTGGGGTGCGTTGGGGAAGATGAAGGGGGGGTGGGGGGCCGTGGTGGTGGGGTGGGTGGTGGCGGTGAGTGGGGGTGGTGGCTGGTAGAAGGTGGGGGAGGTGAAGTTGAAGAAGGGGTTGTGGGTGGGGTTGGTGGTGGGTGGTTGGTGGAGTTTTGAGTGTGAGAGAGAGGGGGAAGAAGATGAAGGGGTGAGGGTAAAATAAAAAATTTATGATTTACATTTAATGATAAAATAGAAATAATAATTTTTTATTTTTTTTATCTCTGAAGGAGGGGTGCAAATAGTAAATGAAGGAGATGAAAATAGCATTGTCGTTAGCAATTAGACGGTTGACTAACGGAGGGCCCAATTTTAACTATTTGAAACATAGATGATCTAAATCGCGCAATCAGAACAAAGGGGGCCAAAATTGCACAAGAGGTAAACATCAGGGACGAAAACTGCAATTAAGCCTATTATAAATAATTGTACTCTGAGAAAAAATAATCGAATCCGAATTTTATTTACGGGCCTTTCAGTTTATCTTCAACCCAGTGGGCCAGTAATGGAAAATGGAGTTAAACTCACAGTTTCAAAAAAAAAAGAAAATTGTATTGTAAGTTTTGATCTGCAGTGTATGAATGAAGCGGTGAGTGACACTTGACACACAAGTCAGGGCAACACAACCACCAGCAACACTGCTTGTCCTTAACGCCTTAACGGGAGCGCCGATGGCAGACACTGATGGTGTTCAAAAGGAACAGTTGAATCAGAACCCGAGCGGAAACGAGTTTCAGATTGTGCGGTTTATGCCATTCCCAAACTTCAAGCTTCCCGATGATTGGGTGGTTGAGACTAAACCCCGTCCCTCTAAACCAACTCACATTGACAAGGTATGCTGCATTCACCTTCATTCTCTTCGTTGTTCTTTATTCATCCATACATGCATGTTTTCATCATGAACCATTTCTATGTAGTTACTCTGGAACGGTGTCTGAATTAGTATTTAGTAGTGACTAGTTCGAATTTCACGATTAGGGATTTTAATATTTGATTGATTCTTGTACTGCTCACTGATGCTTGTGCAATTTATTGAACTCCTACCACCTTATGCATGTTAAACAATTATTTTATGTGTGTGTGTGTGTGTGCTCAGTAGGCTTTTCTAATTGAAATTTATCCAAGGATGGTAATATATTTATCATGTGTTTGAAAACGTGCGCAATGAGTGTTTTCATTTTTTAGTGTTTGACTCCTTATGGATTTCAGGGTTTTAAATTTCAGTTGCTGCTAGGTAGCGGAATTGCAAACAAATGTGGGTCGATGCTGCTGCAATTGCGGTCCCAGGCCCGCAAAAGCTGTCTGCAATTGTGGTTGCAGACCACAATTTAAAACTGTGATGGATATAGGCATTAGGCACATCTCTTCAAAGGTTACTGCCACATTTCAAAAATCAAAATTTGACAAAACACCTTTGCAATACTATATGTTACGATGGAAGTTTGCAAGAAATGGTTGATGTGACAAAGCTAACTTTGTTATTTGATGGAAATCATGTGGTTTAGTGAGAGATAACTACCACTTCTGCTGTTTTGTATAGTAACTTTTAGTATTTTCCTAATTCAAAACAAGTTCAATTTCTGGAGCACTCAACACGACTTTTCACAATAAAAGCCATAATTTGATGGCTTTCTTTTTTCTTTGTAAAAAAAATAAGTAAAAGGGAATCCATACATGCCAGATATTTATATTTTGATAGGAGTACGTACTTATGCAGGGCTGAAATATTTGTAGACAATTTATGTGACAATGTGAGGTAGTTGAGAGAGGAATTAAGGATTTGAGACTTAATCTTGCAAGGAACTCTATAGACGAAGTTACGATACCATCCATCCTGTTTATGGTTATAAATCCCGAAGTTTCCTCTCAAACCAATACCTATATTTTCTTGCGTTTCGTTAATTTTAATTTCGTAATTAATAGTGCTGCTGTATGTATTTTTCTCTTATGATAACTACCTGTTTTTATTTTGTCATTTTGCGCAAATAATATATTTCTCTCGGTTAGGCGAAGTTGCACTTGATTTAACTGTATTTGAATCGCATCTTGTCACCCCAAAAGTGATTTTACTTTGACAATCCCATCACAGATTCTGGTTTATCGCACTAAAAGATAGGGAAACACGTTTTTCTTCATTGCTGTGGTTCATTTCTACAGGCAGCACATTTAGATATGAGTTCTCTGTTATCAGTTTTTGGTACATCCTCATGTTATTCTCTTGTCATTTTTTGAAACCCCACGGTGGTTATTTCTAAAACTAGGACCATAATATTTGGATAATCTTCCCCCTCTTCAAGAATTTGATGTTTTCTAATCTTGTTTGTGCAGTATTACTATGAGCCAGGCACCGGAAAGAAGTTTCGCTCTTTGCTAGCTGTTCAGAGACATCTAGCAGGAGAACCAAAACACTATGTTACTCCAGAGAGAATGATATCAGAAAATGAAGACAATGTGAGCTCTAATTATTTGTCTGTATCGTTTACACAAGCATGCCTCCTTAATCAAGTAGCAAATCGAATATAGTGAAATACATGTTTGGATTAGACATGATTATGCAATTCTCTAGGCTGTATCTCCAATTAAGTGCCCACACTGCTACAGATGCAGGTCATGACTCACACCAGGGATATTACATCATACATTAAGCTACCTAATGATGGGATTGTTAAGGAGAAACCTTATAACAGCAATAATTATGCTGGAGTTACAGACAACATATTTCTATGTTATCAAAAACATTGTTATCTTGGTTATATTATGATTTATAACTTTTCATGAAAAAAAACTTAGTTTGGTTTATATGACGGTAGGAAGAAAAAGCAATTGGACTTAATTATTCAGGTTATAGTGCGGTTTTTGCTTTAATTTATATAAATGAAATTACACTCATTCTTGGTAATGAAAGAATGACACTCACTGCAAAAGTCAAGAAATGAGGCAATATATAAACTCATTTTGGGATGCAGTAGCTCTAATCCTGCCCTGTTCCATTCATAGTAGAATCTCTCTCCATGATCATCTATGCTTTAGAAATGAGTTCTCTACATCTCACGGTATGAAAAGCTTGTTTGCTCACCACATCCTACCTAAACACTATAGTGTGGATGAACCACTCTTTCCTATCTAACTGTATTGATGTAAGAGTGTAATGACCAAATTGGCTGGGCGCGAGTGGGACACTAACTCTTTTACAATGTAAGCCCTCAACTGTTATAACCCTGGCTTTTAAGTTCTCAATTATTTTGGGTTTCGAATATGGATTTAATAGAAGCTTATTCGGCTCTTAGAAGACAGAAAATGGACAAGCATTAAATTTGAAGTAAAATCTGCTATGGTATTTTTATTTTACCTGTCTTCAATGTAATATGCTCATTATTTGGCATGCGAAAATGGTTGGACTATCCTCTTACTATCATATGATTGCATACAAACTTTTCTTTGTCTTTGTTCTCTTTCAGCCAAATATTTTTCCTCCTGCTTTCCTCTGGCTATTATACGTGAAAATTTAGTGCACTTGATACAAACTAGCATTCAAAAGTTATGGTATGCCACCTACTCCCCTCCATACCAAGCTACTTGCACCTCCAATGTACCAAAAAAGAAATGTACCTAAGTATTGGAAGTGTAAGTCTGAAAGAGAATGTGAAAAGATAGGAAAACAAGTTTTTCTCTGTTGCTATGATTCATTTCTGCAGTCAGCACATTAAGGTTTGAGTTCTCTGTTATTAGCTTTTGGTACATCCTCATGTTATTCTCCCTGTCATGGTTGAAACTCCACGGTGGTCATTTCTAAAACCAGGACCATAATATTTGAATATTCTTTCCCTTGTGCAAAAATTTGATGTTTTTTAATCTTATTTGTGCAGTATTACTATGAGCCAAGCACTGGAAAGAAGTATCGCTCTCTGCTAGCTGTTAAGAGACATCTAACAGAAGAAACAAAACACTATGTTACTCCTGAGAGAATGATCTCAGAAAATAAAGACACTGTGAGTTCTAGTTTGTTGTTTTGTCTGTATCGTTTACACAAGTATGCCTCTTTAATCAAGTAGCATATGGAATGTGGAATGATATTGAGAAGACAATGAAATCTACCTAAATAGTCAAACAGTGCTTGGGGAGCAGATACTAGGAACATTTTCATGTTTAGGTTAGACATAATTATTGAAATTCCTAGGCTGTACCTCCAATTAGGTGCCCATACTTCTACAGGTGCAGGTTGACTCCCACCACCACCGGGGAAAATGAGTCATGCATTAAGCTACCTAATGATGGGATGGGATTGTTAAGGAGAATTGGAGAAACCCTATTGCAACAATAACTATGCTGGAGTTACAGACAGCATATTTCTATGTTACCAAAGACATTGTTATCTGGGTTATGATTTATAAGTTTTCATAAATAAAGTTTAGTTTCATTTATAAGACTGTAGGAAGAAAAAGAAATTGGACTTAATTATTCAGTTTCCTGACAATGAACCAAAATATATATCCTTTGGCTGCATGCATGATTAGGTTATAGTGCAGTTTTTTCTTTGATGTATATAAATGAAATTACGCTCATTCTTGGTATGAAAGAATGAAAGTCACTGCAAAAGTAAATAAATGAAAGACAACATAAAAACTCATGTTGGGATGCAGTAGCTCGAGTCCTGCCCAGTTCGATTTATAGTAGAATCTCTCCTCCTATGATCAGCTATGGTCTACATCTCACAGTATCAAAGGCTTGTTTGCTCACCTCATCCTACCTAACACGTGTGGATGAACCACTCTTTCCTATCTACCTGTGTAACTGTGTTGATGTAAGAGTGTAAGAACCAAATTAGCTGGCCGTGAGACACTGAACTCTCATTTACAATGGAAGCTGTCAACTCTTATCACCCTGGGGCCTGGCTTTTAGGTTCTCAATTTTTTTGGGGTTTCAAATACGGATTTAATAGAAGCATGTTCTGCTCTTAGAAGACAGAAAATAAACATGCAATTAATTTGAAGTAAAAATCTGCTATGGTAATATTAATTTACCTGTCTTTAATGTAATTTACTCAACATTTGGCATGAGAAAATGACTAAACTATTCTGGAACCCAGAAGCTACTCACAGAAGCTTCTTCCCAGAATTGATTCTGCCTTTAGAGTCAATTGTGAGAGGAATTCCAACCATGCACTCAACTAATTGAATTTCTTTCTGAGCAGCCTACAAAAATTGATTCTCAGAGGAAATTCAATCTGAGGAAAGAAGACAGAGGATCCTCCCACAACTTAAGTAGACCACCAGAAAAAGTAAGTTGGGTTCTGTCTGGTCCTGGGGGCTTCTGGAGCCCTTTCGTGGATGGTACTATTGTACCAGAATCTGTAAAGTTGAAATGGTCCGAAGCATTTGTACAATCCATCCATCATGGAGTTAGTAGTGGAGGACTTAATAGCTAAGGTAAGCAAGTAAGTTAAAACCACTTTCACGCCCTTAAAAGTACAAAAATTCACTAGTTGATTCCATTCAACTTTGCAGGATATTCACATTGGAGATGACTGGACATAATGGTGAGCAATGTGCTGGCAGATGTAGCGTAGATTGTAAATCGGGTTATCTACTTGACTAATCTGTCAGCCATAAGCAGAGATTGTTCCATTTCACTGATTATAATGATGTAGTTTCTATCACCGTTTTTTGGGTTGCACCTGGTAAGGGGACAAGGACACTGGTGAAAGATTTTGATATCTCACCACTCTCTAATCCAGACTGGGAATAGTGCCAATTGAGCTATAAGCCCGTTGGCAGTAGCATTTTTGGCACCAAAGAGGTAACTGTGCGGTAGTAATATAATAGTTTCTTAACTTTCTTCTATTTTTCTTGGTGTTCATATCTCATGCAGTCATGCTTATTAGAAGAAATAAAGCCAAACTAAAAGAAGAACGTAAACTGAAATAAAAAGTCTAGATAACAAAAGGAAGTGTCAAATGCAGCTGAAAAGAATGAGGCCCTTATTGATTGGTATAAAATGGATCATCAAAATTACATATTATAATAATAGCTTTGTTCATTTCGATTTTGTACAGTACTGACAGTTTGGTGGAGTAGGATTTATATTGTTTTGTTTAGTGTATGAAAAAGAAAGACTACAAAGATAATTTAATCGAATCATTCCTTAGGTAGACACTAGAATCTACTCTCAGATCACTTGGCATTTCACCTTCTTGGGGAGACTTTGAAGTCTGCGGGTTAGACCAATTTTTTTTCCAATAGATTCAACACATTTGGGAGAGAAGTCCTCATCAAGAGACATTTACGAGGTATGAATCCCACACCAGTGATGTAAACTTTGCTTCAATATTCTTCTAGTTTTTCAATTTAACATATAGAGGTTTTGCTGCACTGCAATGCCCCTGACCACATTGTCAAAGATCTCACAGATTTGACATCAGAAACTTCAAAATCTTGTTCCTTGCTGTAATTCGGCTTACACACACGCCCTCCTTTTGTTTCCGTGAAGGAAGCTCCATTTTCAAAAGCGTCACTCACAGAATGAAATTCCCACATATCCTCATTTGTGTTATTACCTTTTCTCCATGTTACCTACGCAAATTATATAATTGGTTAAATACAAATCCCTTGACATTTTATTGATTGTGAGTCCATCTTTCATTAGTATATTATTAATTAGCTAGTTGTAATTGAGTTGCGGAAATTGATTACCTCCTTACTCCCTGTTGTTGGTGCTATGAAGAGGTTAGCTTCACTTTTGAGGCTAGGTCCCATGCTTCCACCTATGGCATATTGCAACCATCCCTGGTAAAGATTATTGGCTACATGTGCATATCCATGGCGAATCCTGTAACATTTTTATAATTATTAATAAAAAGTTAAATAATACTGTCTAATAAATTTACATTTGTATTTTTTTAACTACATAACTAAAAAAATACTTAGTTACCTTGGCATGCGTTGGTTGCAATTAGGTCCAAAATGGTTGTACACAACTGTAACCTTCATGTTCTGATCTCTTACATAGCCATCATCATGCCCGAGAAGCATAACCTTGTCCTGATTTCTAAACCAGTTGTTGGACACAGTCACATTAGTAGAACCCCGTGTGACATCAGGAAGGCCATCTTCGCAATCATAAAGTGTGTTATGATCAATCCAAATATTCGAAGCCGTAACTAGCCTGATTGCATCCCCATCTACTTGTCCCAAAGGAATAAGTTTTCCATTAGGCCCCATCACTAGTCCAGGGGCTTGAGCTTTACAATGATGAATCCTAATGCCATGTATGATTACGTTGGTAGCCTAGCAACAAATAAGTTGTAAGCTATACGTAGGAAGTGGTAATCCATGAAAGTAGAGATTATAATGTTTGTTGTATAATTTTAACTAGTTGGGGTTGATGATTACCTTATAGATCATCAAGCATGCATTATCAGCAATGTTGACGTTGACGCCTCGAGCATCAATGGTGGTGAAACTACTAATGAGAAGAGGTCTCTCGAGTCTAATCTGCATGTCTCTTTGGAACTTGATCCACACTTTACCTTGAATTACAGAAGCTCCATACCTTAAAGTGCCAGGTCTTGGGTTTATTGGGTCATCATTGGGGTCAGTAACTTTATAACGGATGAGATCGTTACCTATGTTGTTTGTCATCTTTCCAGCATAACCCACAGAGCATGTGGCTAGTTGAGATCGATGTCTCCTCCACTCAGAATTTGGTCTCCAGCATCGATCAATCACATTCATTTTCAAGCCAATTATCTTAGATTTCTTGGCAGAACTAAGGCTTGGAGTGAAAAAAGTAGCCAACACTATAGCCAAAAAGAAGTGCCAAAGGATGGAATTATTACCTAGAGAGGCCATAATATAGAATCCTTGTTCTTGATGAGTTCGAAATAGAGAGAAATGAGAGTTAAGAAAGTAAAATGTTGCTTGTTTATATTATGGAAGTAGTAGTAATCTAATGAAGTGATTATATATAGGTAGGAGTTGTCACATAGTTAGTTAAAATTGTTTTAAGAAGCTATGGCAAAGGAGTATCCCGTGCAAGAGAAAGGTTATAAATAAGAATAAATTGGAGGGTTTACCTTCATTATAACCTAAATTTAAGTAATAACTATGGAAACGAAATTCGAAAAATTCTGATAAGTTCTAACAATATTTTTTAACAACTTTAATTTAATTTTTTTAACAATAATTTACTCAATCTCATATAAAAATCCAAGGAAAAGGAAAGAAGATTTCTATTCTTATCTTACATTAAACGAAATTACTACCTACAATTGTTAGACTTGTTTTGCTGGTATATCTGTAAGGATGAGATTACTTTCATAAAAATAGAAAATCTAAATTATATAATTATCTCATAGCACGCAACTTAACAAACAACATCGTTTTTATAAGCATTTAGGACACATATATATGCAGTTAATTTAAAGTTGCATGGATGTAAATATTAGGTATTATTGTGAATAAAGCAAAGCAAGTAAGAGAGAAAGGAAAAGAGAGATATGAGAAATAGTCTGATGAGGATGCTCTGCTAGGTGTAGACTCCCTTGTATTTATATTATTAGGTTTAGAGTGTTGAACAAGTATACATGTGGGCCTGGCCCATGGACTCTTAACTATGATGGGCATCCAAATATTCATAACACTCCCCCTTGGATGACCATCCCTTAAGAATGTGCCTCATTAAGACCTTACTAGGAAAAACCCAGTGGGATAAAAACCTAGTCAAGGAAAAAGAGTACATCATTCTATAGTTCGTCTTTGTACATTGCCTCATTAAAAACCTACCATGTAAAACCCAATGGGAAAAAAACACGGTTAAGGAAAAAAGAGTGCAATGCATTTTAATTGAGATCTTTGAGCCGACGAACTCTCATATTCCGCACAAGCTTTTCAAATGTTGTAGTTGGAAGAGCCTTCGTAAATAAGTTTTCCAAATTATCTCTTGAACGAAGTTGTTGGATGTCTATGTCACCATTCTTTTGTAGATCATGAGTGAAGAAGAGCCTCGATGATATGTGCTTTGTCCTATTTCCCTTGATATATCCTTCCTTTGTTTGAGCAATGAATGCAGTATTATCTTCATATATAGTTGTTGGCGGCATCTTTCTAGAGGACAGGTCACAAGTATCAAGTACGCATTGAATCACAAATCTCAGTCAAACGTATTCTCGTCTTGCCTCATGTAATGTTAATATTCCTGCATGGTTAGCTGAGGTGGCTGTTATAGTTTGTTTCATAGATCTCCATGAAATGGTTGTTCCTCCACATGTAAACAAGTAACCTGTTTGAGATCTCTCATTATGTGGGTTAGACAAATATCCAGCATCTGCATAGCCAATTAAGTCAAGCTTGGACATATAGGGAAAAATAAATTCATATCAATTGTGCCTTTAAGATAACGAAAGACTATTTTATGTATGACTAGCAATATACATTAGTGCTCTAATTGATAATTCATGACCAAGTAAAAATTCATCCTCTTCGTACCTGTCTTGCATGAGTATGTTGGAACATAAATACCTCATCCTTTGTATACTCAATTGGTAAGGCTAGACAAAAGTTTCATTCCCAACGCTTTTATCTTCAATTCTCTTTTTAGCAAATCTACAGCTTTTGAGAGCTCTTCTGGAGTCCCAATAAATCATTGTCATAAACATTAATTATGACATAAACAATCTCATATCTCATCATAAATATGCATGAGTTTGTTGGGTCATTTTGCGACCGTCCTTAGGCAAATAATCATGATTGTCTCAATCTAGTAATTTATTTATTGTTGAGAACATGAATCTTACAATCTTCAAGGAGTTTTATAAAGATATCAATCTCAAGTGAGCCATACCAATAAGTTGTAACTCCAAGTATCCACCACGATTGTCACATGTATCTTAAATATGACAACATTATTACACTTTGCTACAAAGACTCTTTAAGCCTTATTGTCTTTATACCTTTAGGGTATAGACATGAGGTCCAAAGACCCTTAAATTAAGCAAATGAATTGCTTCTTTCTATTTATGGCCAATCACACCCATTCATTTTCGGGTTCAAGATTCTCGCACATATTTCTAATATTGAGCGCTACTTCATCATGTCGACAATTCTTCATATTCTTATTTCAAAAGATATAAACGACTTTAAAAAAATTATATATATATATATATATATATATATATATAGAGCTGTTTGGAGATTCTTCAGCAAGTCTTCTTCTGTTGAAGCTCCTGCGAGGGCCGCTGTGATGTGGGCCTTTTGATTGAGCAAGAAACTAGATTGCGGATTGACATGCTTAAGGCACTTCGCCATCACCTGGTTCTATAGAAACAGATAAATAAATTAGAAATATAAGTTAGGTTCTGCGTTGTTCTTAATAGTTGAGCAGTATAGATCTGGATCAGACTTAAGCCACCACAAAAAGAAACTAAACAAGGACATTAAAAATATTCAGAACTTAATAACATGTCTGTAGTATGGCCAATATAGACTTACTGCCACACAGGGACTTACTGCCTTCAACGCCTCCGCTACAGAGATGATCATAAGTCTGAATAGTAATAATCCTAGAAGATGTTCAAAAGAGCTTTCATTTTAGTTTAGTTCAAAAGTGTATTACCAGTCCAGATCCCGACCATAGTGCTTAATTATGTAAGAACAGAACAGAGAAACAACTTATATCTAACCTATTTAGCATGTTCCTACTTCCCCATCAGGCTCTGATACCAAGAGGGGGTCGGAAGCAAGAAGGAGGGGGATGAGATGAGGATTAAGAAGAGAAGTAGGACGCCACCACGGAGGGGCTTCTAGCAGAAATTTAAATTGCAGAAATTAAAAGACAGGAATTAAAACAGGAGGCTCAGCCTTCCATAAACAGAATAATAAAACTGGAGGAAATATATTATATAAACATAGGTTACAAAAACTGAAATTTAAAAACTGAAAAACTGGAAAAGATTGAAGAAAGGAAAACTGAAAGAGAACTTACAGAAGGACTCTCAATGTTTTCTCTCTCTATAACTCTCTATCTAGGCTATGCCAAACTCTGATTAACAAAGCTCAGAAGATGCCTATTTAAAGAAAAATTTGGTCACTGTTTGAATAGTTCCGGTTGAATAGTTCCGGTAGACGGTACTATTTGACGGGCACTATTTGCTACAGTAAAAATTTCTACTGTTGCTACAGTGGAATACAATAATTGAGATTGAATTATTACAAAACATAATGATAAAAGACGACAAAGCTTTTAGCAGAGGTCATCTTCACTTGATTCCAGTGTTTCCGGGACAAGATCTGACCCGAAAGAAGATTGTGAGGAAGTTTTCTGCTGAGGGGCCTTTGAGGATGAGGCCTGCTCCTTTGGCTCTTTTTCTTTCAATAATTGCAGAGCTGTTTGGAGATTCTTCAGCAAGTCTTCTTCTGTTGAAGCTCCTGCGAGGGCCGCTGTGATGTGGGCCTTTTGATTGAGCAAGAGACTAGATTGCGGATTGACATGCTTAAGGCACTTTTGGTTAGACTTAAACCACTGATTGACATTCTCCTTATGAGCTTTGGAAGCATCAAAGACCTTCCACCATTTGATTAAGGGTTGTTTGTGGAGAATTGGTTGGGCTTTTGTCTTGAGACCATAACGCCAGGCAAATACCCAAGAAAGGGAAAAGATTGTGTAAAAATTCAAACAATCAGGATAATTGTTTAAATCTTTATTCCAATGCTTTAAAAAATGATTGTAACCCTCAAGAACTTCAGAGGGAAAGATTTCCGTAGTAGGTCCAAAGAAATCCCACCAAGAGTGAAACCAATTTGGAAAAGAATATTTGTTGGACCATTTAAAATAAATGAGCCAAGAGTGTTTGAAATTCTGATTTTGTAGACCAAGGATTGTATTCTCCCAAGCTTTCATATAGTCCCAATAGTTGAAACCTACAGGGTCAAAGTTCTGAGAGAATTTTTTGTAACCATTTGGATTAGGTCCAAAGTCAGTGGGACGAAGGACACGGAGAATTTGGAGTGTAGAATGAGTGATAAGGGAGTTATCAGATTTATCCCTAAAGTGTTTGATTTCTACACTGTTTGTATCTATAAGGATAAACTCATAGAAAATTTGGGATTTGTTTGGGTGAATGGGATCAAGGTGATTTGGGAAGAGTTTAATGCCAATTTTGTTGGCAAGGTCGACTCCTCCAGAGCTATCCCACCATTCTGGTTCAATAAAAGTTTGGAATTTGGAGTTTATTTTGGCTAGATAACCGGTATTTTGGTTGGGTTGACTGGGTTGAGCAACAACGGGTTTTTTCCCGCAATGAGTTGCTAAGGTTTTGGTTTTATCAATGATGGCTTGGAGAGATTGAAGGTCATCATCTTCTTCTGTCATGCTAGCCCAGGATTTTTTGGGTAAATTGATGAGTCCCTGAGGAACATTATCCAAGCCTGCTTGTTTGAGGGCAAGGAGAGTTGGAATTGATAAAGCATAATCTGCTTTGGTTGGGGAGATTGATTCTGAGCAGTGGGCTCAGATTTTTGTTTTTGGACAGTGGGTCCAGATTGATGGGCAGTGGGCCCAGAGAGGATTAAGTCAGAAATTGTAATACCTTTGTTCTTGTGAGAACCTCTGCCTCTTCCTCTGGATGAGGAAGAGCCTTTGGAGGCCATCTTATGATCTGCCCTGCAAATATTCACGAGTGAGGAAATCAGGGAGAGAATTTGAAGATCCTTTTATATATTCAATTTCAAAGTCAAAAACACTTAAAATAGCTTGCCATCTGGCGAAGATATGTTTTGAAGCTAAGTTTTTGACATCTTTTTGTAAAATCTCTTTGGCAGATTTGCAGTCCACCCGGACCAAGAATTTTTGATTGATCAAATCAGATTGAAATTTTGAAATAGACAAAACGATTGCTAAAACTTCTTTTTTGACAGTAGAATAATTCTGCTGAGCAGGGTTCCAATGTTTTGAAGTAAAAGCAATAATTTGTTCCTTGTCAGAAACCCTTTGTTTCAAAATGCCACCAAAACCAATATCAGAGGCATCAGTTTCAATAATTTTGAAAGCTTGAGGATTAGGGAGATAAAGACAAGGGAGATTCTTGACACGAAGTTTGATTTGTTTGACCACATTGGTATGAATATCGGACCAAGGTGGAGGATCCTTCTTGAGTCTATCATGAAGGGGTTTGATTATGGTACTGAGTTGAGGACAGAAATCCGCAACATAATTGAGACAACCCAAGAATCTCTGTAATTGGGTTTTGTCAATGATTTGATCAGGGAATTTATCAGTGAACTCGATGGCTCTATTGATCGGAATGATGGTTCCTAGGTGGATATTGTGACCAAGGAATCGGATTTTGGTTTGGAACAAACTGACTTTTGTCTTGGAAACAACCAAGCCATTCCTTTTGATTACAGAGATGAACGTATTGAGATGTTTGAAATGTTGATCAAGAGTTTGGGAAAAGATTAGAACATCGTCAATGTAGACAATAGTGAATTTGGAATAAGGATTGAAGATTTCGTTCATAATCCTTTGGAATTCAGAAGGGGCGTTCTTTAGCCCAAAAGGCATAACGTTCCACTCATACTGCCCAAAAGGAACAGTAAAAGCAGTTTTATACCTATCCTTCTCTTGCAATTGGATTTGCCAAAATCCAGATTTCATGTCGAATTTTGAAAAGACCTTAGCATCATGCAGTCTGGCTAAAAGATCTTTCTTGTTGGGGATAGGATATCTAATCCAACAAAGGGCTTGATTGAGAGGTTTGTAGTTAATAACCAGCCTAGGGGTTCCTCGTTCTATCTCAGCTTGTTTGTTGACATAGAAGGCTGCACAGGACCAAGGGCTCTTACTCCTGCGAATAAGTTTCTTTTCAAGGAGATCATTGATTTCCTTTTGGCAGAAATGAAGAAGTTCTTCATTCATTTGAATAGGTCTAGCCTTGGTTGGGATCTGTTTGTCTGAAAATTCTTTTTCATAAGGAAGTTCCACCATAGGGCTCTTCCTTTCCCAAAAAGCGTTGGGTAGATCAGAACAGATGCTGGATTGAATATTTTCCAAAATATCCTCAATCCTTGATTTAACAGAAGGTTGTTGCAATTGTTCCTCAATGGTTCTGTAAGAGATTTCTTCCTTGAGGAAGTTGATCTGCTTCTCCTTGTAGGATATGACGTTCAAAGTCTTATCTATGGGAGGTTCAGAGAATTTGAACAAGATAGGTTGTCCAAGATGCTGAATAGTGATGCCGTTTTCGTCAGTATTATAGGGGAAGAGTTTCTTAATGAAAGGGGTCCCTATAATGATTTTTTGACTCAAATTTCTGACTAACAGAAATGGAGTTTCGATTTCAAGACTACCATTTTTGATGATAGCTGAGGGGATTTTATACTTGATCTTTAGTCTAGATCCTTCAGCAGCGCTGAGCTTCTCAGTTGTTTTCTCAAAATATCTGGTGGGAATGAGTCCCTCCGAGATACAACTGGAATCTGCCCCTGTGTCAAAGAGGGCAGGGATTTCGAGAACAAAATCTCCAATGAGGATTTTAACATGGATAAAGAATTTCTGAATGGTGACCTGGTTAATATTCTCCAGAAAGTCTTCGCAATTGTCGTTAGGAGCAGGATTGGAATCAGGTATAGAAGAATCATCTTCTTCATAATTTTTAGTCAGTTTTTCCAAAATAAGTTGCTGACTTTTTTGGATTTGCTTGAGACTTTTGACCTCAGTCTTGAGGGAATTGACTTCAGATTGAAGGTCTTGAATAGTAACGGGCTTGACCGTAGATTTCTCAAGACGCTTGAAAGTATCTCTAAGATTGAATTTATTGGTGGTTATAGGACTTTTGGGAGGCCTATCTTCAAGAGTAGATCTGAGGCGTTCCAAATAGATTTTCTTTTCCTCAGGATCAGGGATAGAATTAATAGCTCTGAAGAGAAGATCTTGTTCATTGGTCAAAGTGTTGATAGACAAGGTATTGACGGAAGATGATGATTGAGAATCATCATTCTGAATTTGATTTAGGTCTTCAGAGACCTCAGAATCCGAAGGATTAGATTCTTCTTCATCAGAAGTTTGAATGAGAAGATTGTTGATCTTGTCTTCAATTTCAGGTTCAAGATGAAGCTCAGAGATTCTCTTTTTGAGTCTGCAATACCTGCTAATATGGCCCGGCTTGCCGCAGTTGTAGCAGGTAACATCTTTTCCTTGAGAGGGTCTAGTCTCAGGAGGATTCTTTGGAATTTGCGAAGATTGGGGTTTTGATCTAGGCTTGGGTTTCCTATGATCATTCCTGGTAGATCTTTTTCTCCATTGTTGTTTGGGAGGAGGATCTTGCTTTCTGGGTTTAGGTTTCTTGGGACAACCTTGAATTCCAAATTGTTCGCAGAAAGTACCCAAATCCCTGCGATTTTGAGACTTCTCCTTAGTGAGTTGCTGTTGGATTTTGTCATCCTGACAGATTTTGAGAGCAACTCTTTGAATGATAGCTATGAGCTGTCCATAACTAAGGGTGTGATATGGGATTTCTCCCCCCGGATTTTGGCTTCTAAGTTTCTCACGAACTTTGTCGCCAAAAGATTTAGGAAGACCAGCCAGGAATTTCTCTTTCCAGAAGGCTTGTTGGCTGTCTTCACGGGTGTAAACTCTGGTTAGGAAGGTATCTTTATACCACCTGAAATCACCCAAAGATTTGCACTTAAGATTGGACAAAAGATCACCAGATCTGTCCTTGATGAGGGAAGGATCTCCAACAAAATGTTGGGCTATGGTGAAGATTAAGGAGTTGACGGCATCAGAGATGAATTTTCTATCTTCCATGATAGGATTACCTTCTTCATCAGTCTTGACAGCAGTCAAGATCTGATCCTTCTCGTCTTGAGTGAGATAATTATCCCACCAACCTTTGAGCTGGCCACAGAAACCAGCAACCAAGACTTCAACGATAAGAGATTCAGGACAATTGTTGGCGGTAACATAGGCAGTGGCTACCATAGTCATATTTTGGAGGATTTTGGTGATACCATACTCATTTTCACCATCAATGTTCCATTCATAGACATTGTTGGCACTGAAGCTTTTGAAGTTTGAAGATTCTTCTAGAAGAAGATCAGGAGCAGTAGCTCTAGGATAGTAGAGCTTGGTTTCTTTTCTCCACTGATTCTTAGAATTGTGAATGACAGTATTGACAGGAATACTTTTGATAGATTGAACGTCAGATTGAATATCAGAATCAGACTCAACCTTACCATCTTCAATATTATTTAAAGAAGTAGAGGTATTACGAGTAGATGTACGAGTTTTTGGAGGAGGAGGAGCAGTTATAGTGGGATTAGAAACTGCTTCCGGAGTAGGTTCCGGAGTCTCAGGAGGTTCTGGAGTCTCAGGAATAACTTGTTTGAGAAGCTGAAGTTGCTCTACCACCTTTTGGAGGAGCTCATTGTCAGATTCCTTTTTTGCTCGAAGAGTTTGAGCCGAGTGTCTGGAACGGCTACTGATTTGAAAAGGTTTGAAAAGAGGTTTTTCAAGTTCACATCCTTTAGGGATATCAAGATTGGAAGAGGAAGGTTCAATCTTGACCTTTTCTTTTCCTTTCCTGGAAGAGGAATCCTGCACTTGGGATTCTCCAAGGATTTGAAGATACTTATTGGTATAATTGGATTGTTCCATGAGATCTTTGATGTCTTTACCAGTGACATCACCTTCTTCTTTCCTAGTCTTGAAGGGAGAAGCTAGGACAGGTGTAGATTGAGCTCCTTTA
Source organism: Lotus japonicus (assembly GCF_012489685.1). Classification (NCBI taxonomy): domain Eukaryota; kingdom Viridiplantae; phylum Streptophyta; class Magnoliopsida; order Fabales; family Fabaceae; genus Lotus; species Lotus japonicus. The sequence goes on along the minus strand of NC_080043.1, from coordinate 56,109,293 downwards.
AGAAGGAAAGGAGTTTTAGGTGGCAGGTTAGAAAGGGTTTCTTTTCCATCCTTATGCTGCCATTTAACCATGTCAATTTGGAAGGGATAAGATTTCCAATTCTTGTTGGCATAATCTTGAAACCATTCAAAAAAGAAGATGTTTTGCTGGGTTTTCTCAAGGAACCCATAGAATTTTTCTTGGATCTTCTTTCTCTTTTCACCCTGATACTTTGCAAAGAACCATTTTCTTTGCTTAGTCCATCGGTCAGAGTAGAAATCTGCTTTGATACTTTCTTTGTCGATGACAAATTCAGTAGTGATAGCTCCAATGAAATCAGAAGTTTCTCCAGGGGTTTCTAGAGAAGAATACGTTGGAGATAAGTTGGATTGATGATCTTCATCACCCTTGTCATAGGTAGTCTTGACAGGAGTGGTATTGACATATCCAGCCAAATGGATAGTAGATCCGTCATGTGAGAGGGAAGGTCGAGCGCTAGACTCGGGCTGGTTCCTTCTAGTCATAGAAAAAGATCTTCTGGACATGGCAGATTGGAAATCATTTGAGGATGTCCTAATAGATCTAGGGATAGAGAAGGATTTTCTCCTATCAAAGATAAGATCTACTTGACCAGATTGGTGTTGGACGATTTCACGAAACTCAGGAGTTTCAACAGGTTGGGCTGGAGTAGCCTTTTCCAAAGACCATTTCTCTGGAAGGGTGATATCACTCCATTGGATGGTTTTGGGAACAATAACGTTTGCCTTATCATAATCTGTAAGGAAAAGAGTTGTTTCTCCGGATTTCTCACAATTGGTTCGCAAGAAGTAAGATTTGATTGAGTTCATTACCTTGTATTGAACCCTGTAGATCAAAGAGATTGGTATGGAATCTTCTTTCATATCAAGGCCGTGAAGCTTGATATTTAGGAAGAGAACGTCAAGGATGTTTTTGTCTTCCAGACTGACAGTAAGATCTGGAAAGCAATTGAAAAAGATTGGTCCATTACTCAGGCTGGTTTCAACCGTTCCTAAGAGGGAGTCATGGAATTGATTATGTCTAATATCCCTAAGACAAAGAAGAACAGAGATGTCCAGAGACTTCCTAGTTAGGGGTTTGAGACCAACTTGAACACTACCTATGTGAAGATAGTTGAAGTTCTTGCTGATATGATCTTTGACGCTTTTCTCAGAAAGCAGATGAATTTCTTCATTATCAGATCTGAGCTTGTAGGTTTGCTCAACGGTTTTGATGATGAAGTCTGAACGTTTGAAAAAAGATCCATTTGGTTTGTAGATCTCAGCATGAGAGATTTTAGGGATTTCCCAGTTGTCGAGATCTTGATTGATATCTTCAAAATGAATTTCTTCTTTGAAGACAGATTTGGATAATTGATTGGATTGATGAAGATGATCTATAGAAGAAGAAGAGGGTTGGGAAGATTTGAACGAAAGCTTGGAGGAAAAAGAACGAAGCATCATGAAAAATAAATCTTCCTCACCCGTAAGTATCATCGCCATCACCTGGTTCTATAGAAACAGATAAATAAATTAGAAATATAAGTTAGGTTCTGCGTTGTTCTTAATAGTTGAGCAATATAGATCTGGATCAGACTTAAGCCACCACAAAAAGAAACTAAACAAGGACATTAAAAATATTCAGAACTTAATAACATGTCTGTAGTATGGCCAATATAGACTTACTGCCACACAGGGACTTACTGCCTTCAACGCCTCCGCTACAGAGATGATCATAAGTCTGAATAGTAATAATCCTAGAAGATGTTCAAAAGAGCTTTCATTTTAGTTTAGTTCAAAAGTGTATTACCAGTCCAGATCCCGACCATAGTGCTTAATTATGTAAGAACAGAACAGAGAAACAACTTATATCTAACCTATTTAGCATGTTCCTACTTCCCCATCAGGCTCTGATACCAAGAGGGAAACCAGGAAAGGAAAAGAAAAGGTCAAGATTGAACCTTCCTCTTCCAATCTTGATATCCCTAAAGGATGTGAACTTGAAAAACCTCTTTTCAAACCTTTTCAAATCAGTAGCCGTTCCAGACACTCGGCTCAAACTCTTCGAGCAAAAAAGGAATCTGACAATGAGCTCCTCCAAAAGGTGGTAGAGCAACTTCAGCTTCTCAAACAAGTTATTCCTGAGACTCCAGAACCTCCTGAGACTCCGGAACCTACTCCGGAAGCAGTTTCTAATCCCACTATTACTGCTCCTCCTCCTCCAAAAACTCGTACATCTACTCGTAATACCTCTACTTCTTTAAATAATATTGAAGATGGTAAGGTTGAGTCTGATTCTGATATTCAATCTGACGTTCAATCTATCAAAAGTATTCCTGTCAATACTGTCATTCACAATTCTAAGAATCAGTGGAGAAAAGAAACCAAGCTCTACTATCCTAGAGCTACTGCTCCTGATCTTCTTCTAGAAGAATCTTCAAACTTCAAAAGCTTCAGTGCCAACAATGTCTATGAATGGAACATTGATGGTGAAAATGAGTATGGTATCACCAAAATCCTCCAAAATATGACTATGGTAGCCACTGCCTATGTTACCGCCAACAATTGTCCTGAATCTCTTATCGTTGAAGTCTTGGTTGCTGGTTTCTGTGGCCAGCTCAAAGGTTGGTGGGATAATTATCTCACTCAAGACGAGAAGGATCAGATCTTGACTGCTGTCAAGACTGATGAAGAAGGTAATCCTATCATGGAAGATAGAAAATTCATCTCTGATGCCGTCAACTCCTTAATCTTCACCATAGCCCAACATTTTGTTGGAGATCCTTCCCTCATCAAGGACAGATCTGGTGATCTTTTGTCCAATCTTAAGTGCAAATCTTTGGGTGATTTCAGGTGGTATAAAGATACCTTCCTAACCAGAGTTTACACCCGTGAAGACAGCCAACAAGCCTTCTGGAAAGAGAAATTCCTGGCTGGTCTTCCTAAATCTTTTGGCGACAAAGTTCGTGAGAAACTTAGAAGCCAAAATCCGGGGGGAGAAATCCCATATCACACCCTTAGTTATGGACAGCTCATAGCTATCATTCAAAGAGTTGCTCTCAAAATCTGTCAGGATGACAAAATCCAACAGCAACTCACTAAGGAGAAGTCTCAAAATCGCAGGGATTTGGGTACTTTCTGCGAACAATTTGGAATTCAAGGTTGTCCCAAGAAACCTAAACCCAGAAAGCAAGATCCTCCTCCCAAACAACAATGGAGAAAAAGATCTACCAGGAATGATCATAGGAAACCCAAGCCTAGATCAAAACCCCAATCTTCGCAAATTCCAAAGAATCCTCCTGAGACTAGACCCTCTCAAGGAAAAGATGTTACCTGCTACAACTGCGGCAAGCCGGGCCATATTAGCAGGTATTGCAGACTCAAAAAGAGAATCTCTGAGCTTCATCTTGAACCTGAAATTGAAGACAAGATCAACAATCTTCTCATTCAAACTTCTGATGAAGAAGAATCTAATCCTTCGGATTCTGAGGTCTCTGAAGACCTAAATCAAATTCAGAATGATGATTCTCAATCATCATCTTCCGTCAATACCTTGTCTATCAACACTTTGACCAATGAACAAGATCTTCTCTTCAGAGCTATTAATTCTATCCCTGATCCTGAGGAAAAGAAAATCTATTTGGAACGCCTCAGATCTACTCTTGAAGATAGGCCTCCCAAAAGTCCTATAACCACCAATAAATTCAATCTTAGAGATACTTTCAAGCGTCTTGAGAAATCTACGGTCAAGCCCGTTACTATTCAAGACCTTCAATCTGAAGTCAATTCCCTCAAGACTGAGGTCAAAAGTCTCAAGCAAATCCAAAAAAGTCAGCAACTTATTTTGGAAAAACTGACTAAAAATTATGAAGAAGATGATTCTTCTATACCTGATTCCAATCCTGCTCCTAACGACAATTGCGAAGACTTTCTGGAGAATATTAACCAGGTCACCATTCAGAAATTCTTTATCCATGTTAAAATCCTCATTGGAGATTTTGTTCTCGAAATCCCTGCCCTCTTTGACACAGGGGCAGATTCCAGTTGTATCTCGGAGGGACTCATTCCCACCAGATATTTTGAGAAAACAACTGAGAAGCTCAGCGCTGCTGAAGGATCTAGACTAAAGATCAAGTATAAAATCCCCTCAGCTATCATCAAAAATGGTAGTCTTGAAATCGAAACTCCATTTCTGTTAGTCATAAATTTGAGTCAAAAAATCATTATAGGGACCCCTTTCATTAAGAAACTCTTCCCCTATAATACTGACGAAAACGGCATCACTGTTCAGCATCTTGGACAACCTATCTTGTTCAAATTCTCTGAACCTCCCATAGATAAGACTTTGAACGTCATATCCTACAAGGAGAAGCAGATCAACTTCCTCAAGGAAGAAATCTCTTACAGAACCATTGAGGAACAATTGCAACAACCTTCTGTTAAATCAAGGATTGAGGATATTTTGGAAAATATTCAATCCAGCATCTGTTCTGATCTACCCAACGCTTTTTGGGAAAGGAAGAGCCATATGGTGGAACTTCCTTATGAAAAAGAATTTTCAGACAAACAGATCCCAACCAACGCTAGACCTATTCAAATGAATGAAGAACTTCTTCATTTTTGCCAAAAGGAAATCAATGATCTCCTTGAAAAGAAACTTATTCGCAGGAGTAAGAGCCCTTGGTCCTGTGCAGCCTTCTATGTCAACAAACAAGCTGAGATAGAACGAGGAACCCCTAGGCTGGTTATTAACTACAAACCTCTCAATCAAGCCCTTTGTTGGATTAGATATCCTATCCCCAACAAGAAAGATCTTTTAGCCAGACTGCATGATGCTAAGGTCTTTTCAAAATTCGACATGAAATCTGGATTTTGGCAAATCCAATTGCAAGAGAAGGATAGGTATAAAACTGCTTTTACTGTTCCTTTTGGGCAGTATGAGTGGAACGTTATGCCTTTTGGGCTAAAGAATTCCAAAGGATTATGAACGAAATCTTCAATCCTTATTCCAAATTCACTATTGTCTACATTGACGATGTTCTAATCTTTTCCCAAACTCTTGATCAACATTTCAAACATCTCAATACGTTCATCTCTGTAATCAAAAGGAATGGCTTGGCTGTTTCCAAGACAAAAGTCAGTTTGTTCCAAACCAAAATCCGATTCCTTGGTCACAATATCCACCGAGGAACCATCATTCCGATCAATAGAGCCATCGAGTTCACTGATAAATTCCCTGATCAAATCATTGACAAAACCCAATTACAGAGATTCTTGGGTTGTCTCAATTATGTTGCGGATTTCTGTCCTCAACTCAGTACCATAATCAAACCCCTTCATGATAGACTCAAGAAGGATCCTCCACCTTGGTCCGATATTCATACCAATGTGGTCAAACAAATCAAACTTCGTGTCAAGAATCTCCCTTGTCTTTATCTCCCTAATCCTCAAGCTTTCAAAATTATTGAAACTGATGCCTCTGATATTGGTTTTGGTGGCATTTTGAAACAAAGGGTTTCTGACAAGGAACAAATTATTGTTTTTACTTCAAAACATTGGAACCCTGCTCAGCAGAATTATTCTACTGTCAAAAAAGAAGTTTTAGCAATCGTTTTGTCTATTTCAAAATTTCAATCTGATTTGATCAATCAAAAATTCTTGGTCCGGGTGGACTGCAAATCTGCCAAAGAGATTTTACAAAAAGATGTCAAAAACTTAGCTTCAAAACATATCTTCGCCAGATGGCAAGCTATTTTAAGTGTTTTTGACTTTGAAATTGAATATATAAAAGGATCTTCAAATTCTCTCCCTGATTTCCTCACTCGTGAATATTTGCAGGGCAGATCATAAGATGGCCTCCAAAGGCTCTTCCTCATCCAGAGGAAGAGGCAGAGGTTCTCACAAGAACAAAGGTATTACAATTTATGACTTAATCCTCTCTGGGCCCACTGCCCATCAATCTGGACCCACTGTCCAAAAACAAAAATCTGAGCCCACTGCTCAGAATCAATCTCCCCAACCAAAGCAGATTATGCTTTATCAATTCCAACTCTCCTTGCCCTCAAACAAGCAGGCCTGGATAATGTTCCTCATGGACTCATCAATTTACCCAAAAAATCCTGGGCTAGCATGACAGAAGAAGATGATGACCTTCAATCTCTCCAAGCCATCATTGATAAAACCAAAACCTTAGCAACTCATTGCGGGAAAAAACCCGTTGTTGCTCAACCCAGTCAACCCAACCAAAATACCGGTTATCTAGCCAAAATAAACTCCAAATTCCAAACTTTTATTGAACCAGAATGGTGGGATAGCTCTGGAGGAGTCGACCTTGCCAACAAAATTGGCATTAAACTCTTCCCAAATCACCTTGATCCCATTCACCCAAACAAATCCCAAATTTTCTATGAGTTTATCCTTATAGATACAAACAGTGTAGAAATCAAACACTTTAGGGATAAATCTGATAACTCCCTTATCACTCATTCTACACTCCAAATTCTCCGTGTCCTTCGTCCCACTGACTTTGGACCTAATCCAAATGGTTACAAAAAATTCTCTCAGAACTTTGACCCTGTAGGTTTCAACTATTGGGACTATATGAAAGCTTGGGAGAATACAATCCTTGGTCTACAAAATCAGAATTTCAAACACTCTTGGCTCATTTATTTTAAATGGTCCAACAAATATTCTTTTCCAAATTGGTTTCACTCTTGGTGGGATTTCTTTGGACCTACTACGGAAATCTTTCCCTCTGAAGTTCTTGAGGGTTACAATCATTTTTTAAAGCATTGGAATAAAGATTTAAACAATTATCCTGATTGTTTGAATTTTTACACAATCTTTTCCCTTTCTTGGGTATTTGCCTGGCGTTATGGTCTCAAGACAAAAGCCCAACCAATTCTCCACAAACAACCCTTAATCAAATGGTGGAAGGTCTTTGATGCTTCCAAAGCTCATAAGGAGAATGTCAATCAGTGGTTTAAGTCTAACCAAAAGTGCCTTAAGCATGTCAATCCGCAATCTAGTCTCTTGCTCAATCAAAAGGCCCACATCACAGCGGCCCTCGCAGGAGCTTCAACAGAAGAAGACTTGCTGAAGAATCTCCAAACAGCTCTGCAATTATTGAAAGAAAAAGAGCCAAAGGAGCAGGCCTCATCCTCAAAGGCCCCTCAGCAGAAAACTTCCTCACAATCTTCTTTCGGGTCAGATCTTGTCCCGGAAACACTGGAATCAAGTGAAGATGACCTCTGCTAAAAGCTTTGTCGTCTTTTATCATTATGTTTTGTAATAATTCAATCTCAATTATTGTATTCCACTGTAGCAACAGTAGAACTTTTTACTGTAGCAAATAGTGCCCGTCAAATAGTACCGTCTACCGGAACTATTCAACCGGAACTATTCAAACAGTGACCAAATTTTTCTTTAAATAGGCATCTTCTGAGCTTTGTTAATCAGAGTTTGGCATAGCCTAGATAGAGAGTTATAGAGAGAGAAAACACTGAGAGTCCTTCTGTAAGTTCTCTTTCAGTTTTCCTTTCTTCAATCTTTTCCAGTTTTTCAGTTTTTAAATTTCAGTTTTTGTAACCTATGTTTATATAATATATTTCCTCCAGTTTTATTATTCTGTTTATGGAAGGCTGAGCCTCCTGTTTTAATTCCTGTCTTTTAATTTCTGCATATATTGATCAAAACATTTTAGATTTGTTACAAACTTTACTTAACAGCATATATTGGTCATTCAATTTAAAAGATAAGATATCACAATTTAACTTAATCAATTATCAGAAAATGATTTATGTAACAAATCATATAAAAAGTAGTAAATTCAATATAGAGATCAATTTAATAATATAGTATATTTTATGAATCTTTTCTTGATCTCTTCCCATTATGATATATATCATGACCTTTCTTTATCTCTTCCACTTCTGGTGGCAAGATTCAATAATATTTCATTCACATCAAGGAAGGAATGAAGAATGATCAAGTCAACTAAATCATAGAGTAATTTCTCTCAAACGTATCCAGTAAATCGATTGAATATTTTTGGGATTTAATATTCATATAAATTTCTAGTTCTCCAAGAACTGTTCTTTGTGTATTCATGCTATGGTACTTATGGACTCATAGCTCAAAGAGAATATATCTCAATACAATTAGGATATGATCTTCAGGAATCATATTTAAAAAAATTTTACTACGGTACTTCCAGACTCGTAGGTTATGAATCTTCAGGAAACATATATTTTTTCCAATGAATCTTCAGGATTCATTGTAGGTTATGAATCTCCTGGAAACATATATTAGGATTCATATATTTTTTCCAATGAATCTTCAGGATTCATATTTTAGATAATCAACTACGGTACTTCCAGACTCGTAGGTTATGAATCTTCACGATTCATTAAAAATAATTCAACTACAATGCTTCTGGATTGTAGGCTATGAATCTTCATGATTCTTTCAGAATAATTCAATTCCAGTGCTTCTGGATTGTAAGGCTATGAATCTTCCTGATTCATGCAAAATAATTCAATTACATTGCTTCTGGACCGTAAGGCTAGGAATCTTCAGGATTCATGCTTATTACTATGGTACTTCTGGACTCATAGATAAATGATTCGAAGAAGAATGAGAAGAAAGAAGAAGAAAAAAAAAATTGTAAAATTATAACCTTCCACATGGATGTGGTACTTACTCTGGAAGTGATACTTACTCTTTCACTTAGGAATTATGAATTATGAAGAGACTATCATGCTGATAACGTATTGTGAATAAAGCGTAGCAAGTAAGAGAGAAAGGAGAAGAGAGATATGAGAAATAGTCTGATGGGGATGCTCTGCTAGGTGTAGACTCCCTTGTATTTATATTATTAGGTTTAGAGTGTTGAACAAATATACATGTGGGCCTGACCCATGGACTCTTAACTATGATGGGCATCCAAATATTCATAACAGGTATAGAATTGTTCTACTCCGCAGATAATGTGTTTGTTAATTGCATCACTAATCAAAATATATCAAGTAAAAATACTACTCTTAGAATGTAAAATGTAAATTGAATTGAAAAGTACTAGAGAATTTTCCGAAGCACCAAAAAAAAAAAAGAAAAGTACTAGAGAAAACCACTTAGCATGTGGATCAGCAGATACATGGTTGATCCAACATAGTCAATAGTCTTTAAAGAATAAAGAAAACTTTGAAGATTAAATAAAAAATATGGAGGTTTAGGGTGTGATGTTTAGTTTTTTCCCCAATATTTTTACATTTAATTGTGTTTAACTTTAGAGGAAGAAAACATCAACAAAAAATTGAAAATTAAAGATTGATGCTTAAATAGTAGTTGCAATTAAGTATAACAATTTTTTTAAAAAAAAAACATCAATGAAATTTCAAAATTTGAACTGAATCTTTGACAACGAATAGGGCATGCAACAAAAACTAGGGACTCAACTATTACATTTTCATGCAACATGGACCTCAACATCATTTGCTAGAACCGCAGCACCCTGAATGTATTCGTCTTCCACCTCTAGAGCGTGTATTGTAGAAAAATTAGGGAGAGGAGTTTTAGGAGCTTGTTCCCCTTTAGGATCCCAGTCATGCATAATCTTACCCAAAAATGAGTTTGACCTTTTTATAAATGTAAAGTTCTCTTTAAGCCAGTCTTGACAAGATTGAGTGTAACTCTCTAAAACCCTCCTCCCAATACGACTACAAAGTGTGACAGAGCTCTTGCCGAGATCAACAACATCAAAGGTAAAAGAGAATAATTATGATGAGGTTGGGATAGAAAAGTAATCAAACAAAATTTTGTAGATTCTTACAAAAGTTCTGGGTGAAGTTAGGATGAAGCTATTTGCAAAAGTTTGAAAATGGAAGTTTCAAAGCGGTTGAAGGGCTGAGTTTTAGCTCAGTTAAAATATTGTCCGAGTAGTTCTAGTCTGTTTGTGCCTGTTTTTGGGTTGCACTGTCATTGTTTTTCAGGCTTTTTGGACTCTTTAAGGAGGATTGTATATCCTGAACTTTCTCTCAATAATATTATATTTACTTTTGAAAAAAAAATTAAAAATCCCCCTGAGCATGGAGAGCAAGTACAAAATTTGGGGTATAAGATGATGACGAAACAATACTTATTGGACAACACGACCCCGGGAGTAACCCCTACCTTGTGCCTCACTTGGTCTCCAGAATCGGGCAGATAAGAACAACCACCACAAATTTCAAGGTCAACTCGGTTCTTGTAACACCCCAATTCTAAACGGTATATGTATTGCAAATATCAGAGTGATAAAAATTCTAACACTCATGGGGCATTACATAATCACTTAAAACATTATCATAATGCTCCTGTAACAGATACATAGCACATAAACTTTGAGATGAACTCATAAATAAACTTAAATGCTCTTGTGACAGTTAATTAGTCTTTGAACTAGTTCACTTTGACAAATAGTTATGCAGCGAATCCAGTGTCTTTAAAACTTAAAGAAAACATAGTATCTTGCCCACAACTTAAAACAGAAACAACTTCTCAAATAACAACTTAATTCAAATTATAACAGAAGGAAAACAAGCGTCAATTTCCCCCCCGAGTGCTACGTATCAGAGCAAGGACTCCAACTCGAAATAAAGGCTATAGACTACTCCTCCTAATTACCTGCACGTTACCAACAAGGGTAACATTCAAACAGAAGGGGTGAGATATCGAGTATCATAAATATAAGAATGGCAATAAATATGCTAGATTAATGCCACACCACTTCTTTTTATATTCATATAGCTCAGTTACTAAAACAGTCACAAATAACGTCATCGACTCGGATACAATTCGAACACAACAATGACTATGCATATGTATGTGGTACCAACAGGGCTTCAGCCCTCATCACGAATTGCCAATTATTGGAGGCACAAGGCATAAGCCTTCATCACAAATCGCCAATACAGGCCATCACAGAGTATGCAGATGCTATGCGACTCAAAAGGACGTATACATCTCATAATCATCACTTCAACATGAGGCATTGCGCCTATATCACTACATCACTAACATCGCTTAAAACAACACAATTCAGCACACATGCATTTTTATCAACTATACAATTACCCTGACATCTTAGGCAATTTTGGCACCAAATCAATGAAACAACTCACTTAAGCATGCAATCATGGAAGAAGCTATCACATATGGTAAATAAATTATGGATTTCATGCTAAAGGTGTTCAGCCACATGCATCATCCTCATAGCTAATACATGGAACATAAAGATACTAACTTTCATACAACATGTAAGCTAAATCTAATTATATTTCCAAAACAATCAGAATTTCCGTAATCTGGAAAAACAGCAGGAACACCAGCCACTAAAAGCGGTCTCCTGAATTCGTTACTGAACCAAAAATCATGTATTTTATATGCCTAGAAAGCTAACTTAAAGTCCTACAATTTCTTAGTTGATCACATCTTCATTTGAGCACTCTAACTGGGCGAAAACAGGTCTCGAAGTGTACTGTCCAGCCCAGGAAATTTTGGACAGCAGCACAGCATCATCAAATCCGTGCATAAATCATATAGCAGTTCAGGAATTACGCTCACAGCAGAAACATATTTCAGTAGAGATAACCTACAGGATTCGTTACTTGTTCAAAAATTACAAATGACCTCAATTTGAAAAGCTAACAGAAAACTCTACCTCTTTCTAGTTCATCAAAGAATTTTCTGGGCACATTAACAAGGTGAAAAATCACGTTGAAGTTCACTGGCAGAGATAGCAGATACAGAGCGCAGAAAAACATGGTTTACTAAACTGAACTTACAGACCTCGTCTCTCAACCAAAAATTATGTACCATATCATTCCAGAAAGCTCTTTCAAAGGCCTACACTTTCTCAGTTCAACGCAACATTATTCGAGCACTCTAAACAGGCTCTAAAAGGCTTCGAAAGTCACGGTTCATACCAGGAAAATGACCAGTCCGTTTTATGTTCCAAAATAAGTGATTAAAGTTGTTTCTCATCAAACAAGACACAAAACCTAACAAGCATGCTACCTAACAGTCCTTATGTGCGTGATCATAAAGAAAATCAAAAGGGAACCTCAACCCAAAACTCCTAGCATACTATGGTTCTGCCCTCACCCCGTTCAATCACACAAAAGAAAATCCCAAAATCAATGGATTTCAAATCAGATTTCCAGAACATCATTAACAGAAACAATTCTACATCTCCCAAATCCCTAATATCATTCACCATAATTCCATTAGAAACTCAAAATCCCACCCTTACCTTTGGATTGAGTGCAGCTCCCCGTTCCCGTTCGAATTCTCCGAAGCCGATCCGCTCTCCCTCTCTTCCTGCTACTTCACGCACAACCTTCTTCTTTTTTTTTTTCTCCTTCTTTCACGCGTCCTCTTCTTTCTTATTTTTTTTTTCTTTAGCTGCTTCCCCATCCTTATTAAACCATCTAAACCTAATTCCTCAAGGGCTAAACTAAAAATCCTAAAATCTCTCCTAGTCCTTGTCTCTATTTTTAATCCTAACTTTCACCCCCTAGCTCTCTTCCATTTCATAAAACACACTCAGCATCACAAAAAAATTATTTTATTTCATTAAAGTATTAATATATCACCTATTAAACCACCATACAATATAATCTTAATTAAAATAAAATACCAACATTATTTTAATTAAAAACGGGGTGTTACAGTTCTCCTCAAGGTGGGAGTAAGGAATTCAAGGGCTTGCCTATTACATTGCGCCCATGAGGTTAAAATAGGAAGAAGGTGGATTTTCTTAACCTAAGTTGGTGGAGCCTCAAGTAGTTAATACCTGGGAAAAGGTGGAAGGAATTGAAAACAAAATGCTTAAACATTGACCCTATGAGCCCTAATCATCTCCGTTAAAACTTTTTAGTTAGAGGAGAAATTATATGGGCAAATTAAAGCAAGGAAAGATTTGATTGGGTTCTCTAAAGGCGAACTATCCTTCTGTTTTCTCCTTATTCTTTGATAAAAACGAATAATAGCGAAGAGAAGACAAAGATGTACTTGAAGAACCGTGAGGATGAGATGAAGAAAGGATGGATGCTTGCTTGTTCTTGAGTTCGAATTCTAACAGGGGGAACTCAACAATTGAAAGATAAGAGAATTGGGGAAAACTTTCTAGAACTATTTTTTTCTTCTTCTGAAATCATTGGAATGTCAAATTTATTGAAAAAGAGAGCGAACGGTTGTGAACCTTAGATTGAAGTGTGTCATTTGGAAAAACAATCGTATTTGGAGCACTACCAAAGTACTACCAAAGTCGAAATGCCAAGCGAGACTAAAAAGCTGACAATCAACTGAACTGATCCAAGGACACCATAAATTCATCTCGACTTAGAAGACTCTTAATGATTTCTATTCGCTCAAACTAATATAACCTGACATTGCATTACATATCAATCTGGGGGTTGTTGTTTTAGTCGGCCCATAAGGTCAAAAAGCATCTTATCCGATCCATAGGTCTTGCAATTAAGCAAGTACCATAGTGGTAGCCAATATAACTTAGTTAAGAAAGTATCTCATCTCAACAGTAGTCGAGCGAATTATTACTGAAATACTTAATGGGACAACACTAAGTTATCCAGGAGTAGTCATTATCTCAGAAGACTCTAAAGGCTTCTAGGCAGGGCCGGTCCCGACATTTTGGAGGCCCTGGACAAATAATAAAAATGGACCCCTAATAAAGAGAAATATCTCTTGGAGATACATCTGCCAGATACCGTTATATATTTAACGTTCGAATTTTCATCAAATCCATTATATTGGTTCGTTTGGCAATTGGCCCCTTGCAACCCGCTCAGGGGTCGTGTGATCAAATCCAAGCAATGCAACCTTTTGTTTTAATTTTTGAATTCTTTCAATTCAAATTAATTAACAAATAACATGTCAAAAGCCAAAAGGTGGGATTTGAACCCGGGACATAAAAGTAACATAAAGAGTTACTAACCACTAGACCAGCTAAAGTCATTAATAACATCTTGAACATTAATTATTAGGCTTAATTGCACTTTTCGTCCCTGATGTTAGGCTTATGTGCAATTTGAATCCCCTTTGTTTAAAAGGAGCAATTTTGGTCCCCAAAAATCAATTTGTGCAAATTAAGTCTGACCGTCCAATTGCTAACAGAAATTGCTGAGCTGGCATATTCATTTAAATTTTATTAATATTATTGCCATATAAGCATTAATTTTTCTTTTTCTTTTAATTTTTTTTTACCATGTCACCTTCTTCTTCAATTCTCATCCTTATTTCTCACCTTCTTCGTCTTCAATCTACACATGTGTTTAAAATAAGAACACCTGAGTTTAAATCAAGAAATTATGGTCCCAACAGCAAAAAAACAACCCAGAAATCACACAATCCTCAAAAATCCAACTTTCCGCAACTCATTCCTCAAACCCCCAAATTTCAACCCATTCTCAGTTCCAATAGCGATTTTCTTCAATCATAACATGAGAATAGATTTTGAGAAGATCAGTCACAACATAAATGGTACATCCGCCACAAATCTGCATAATTTGGGAAGGAACGAAAAATAACAACACCCTAAAAACCAAGAAATCACACAGTATCCAATACCACACTCCTTAAAACCCAGAAATCACACACAACAACACAACATTCCTCAAATTCCTAATTTCAGAACTCAATCCTCAAAAACACAAAAGAGCACGAGTTGTGATGGACCCAGATTCAAAAAAGGAGAAGAAAAAAAACCCCAAAATTCTGCCCACAAAACCTTAGAGTTTGGGTCCTAAGATTTTGACAGAAATCCTTAGAGGGATGTGAGAATGGAAGACAGGGACAACAGCGACGATGTCGTTGGAAAGGGAGATGCGGCCAGTCAAGATGTCGTTGACGGCGGAGGACGAGTTTAATGTAAGCTTTTGTGCAACCTCGTACCTCAAATCAACGCTTCCCATGTTTCAGATCCACCACAACACAAGCCTAGTTGCAGAGATGGTTAACTTTCTGATGCAAGCCTTAGCGGTGGATTTCCGGTGGTTCTAGGTCGTGGTCGCGTCCATGGTTTCACGGTGGTTCTCCAACGACCGTGCAATCTTCAGATTGATCTCCAACATCGATTTTTCGGTGGGTCTATGGAAGCTTCCTCTGGTGGGTTTTGCCACAGGTGTGAGAGGAAGGGAAAGATTAAGTAATTGCTTGGATTTAGGTGTGTGATGATGAAGGTGGTGAAGATGAGATGATGAAGGCTGTGAAAAGGGTGGAGATGATGAAGATGAGAAGATGAATGCCGTGAAGATGTTTTTTTCTTTGATACTGCCGTGAAGATGTTGAATTGTGGAGGATTAGGTTTTTTATTTTATGTGCTGAATTATTTTTTTATTTACTTAATTATTTTTATTTTTATTTGGTGAAGTGGCATCCCAATAGCAAAAGAGTCAAGTCCACATCATAAAATGAAAGCCACATAGGATAATGCCGTTAACAATTTAACAGAAGACTAACGGCAGGACTAAAATTGCACAAATTAATTTTTAGGGGACCAAAATTGCTCCTTTTAAACAAAGGGGATTCAAATTGCACATAGGCCTAACATCAGGGACGAAAATTGCAATTAAGCCTAATTATTATAACTAAATTGTTTTTTGGGGAAAGTTTAATGTTAATTTTTTTTGGGGCCTCTTCTTTTTGGAGGCCCTGGGCTGTGGGCCTGCTTGCACAGGCCCAGGGCCGGCCCTGCTTCTAGGAAACCACATGTCACTATTATGACGGTTTTCAAGCATATAAATGTAGGTTTAGTCGTTCATTCATGTATGCATTACTCATGATACAAATTTAAATTTTTCTTAAGCTTTGAGATCCTCTCTTTATTATCTCACCGACTTGAGCGTTAGTTTGCAAGTATATCCTCTGTTATATCAACGCAGCCCTGTTGTGTAAGAGAATCCTCCCAAGGCCCCGCACCCCATTTGAGAGAGAGATATTTTATTTTACCAATCTCAATTTGGGAAGAACATGTAGGTATATGTTATTGTTTTACACATTTTTCGTCCCCATTTGATTTGCACGTTTTGTATAAATGTAGGATGACTGTGAGTGAGACCCAAGTCAGGGCAACAACAACACCACCAGTCCACCAGCAGATGGCAGACATTAATCAGAACCCGAGTGAAAAGGAATTTCAGATTGTGCGGTTTAAGCCACCCCCAAACTTCAAGCTTCCCGATGGTTGGGTGGTTGAGGAAAAACCCCGTCCTGCTAATTCCTCTAAACGCCGTGATAGGGTATGCATTCATTCCCTTCTTTCATTGTTCATCCATGCATGCATGTCATAAATTCGTAGTGATTCATTCGAATTCCACGACTAGGGATTTCATTTCGGGATGGATTCGTGAACTGCTCACAGATGTTGCATTGCATGTGAATATGATTCATTTCTACAGTCAACACATTTAGGTTTGAGTTCTCTGTGCAAGAATTTGATGTTTTTTTTAATCTTGTTTGTGCAGTATTACTATGAGCCAGGCACTGGAAGGCAGTTTCGCTCTCTGATATCTGTTCAGAAATATCTAACAGAAGAAGCAAAAGACAATGTGAGTTCTTAATTGTTGCTGTATCGTTTACACAAGTGTGCCTCTTTAATCAAGTAGCATATGGAATATAGTGGAATCTGTGATGATACTTCAAAAGACAAATGAAATCTACCTAAATAGTCAAACAGAGCTTGGAGGGAAGAAAGTAGCATATGGAATATAGCATGTTTAATTAGATTAGACATAATTATTGCAATTCTCTAGGCTGTATCTTCGATTAGGCGCCCATACTGCTACAGATGCAGATCATGACTCACACCAGGGTTTTACAACATGCATTAAGCTACCTAATGATGGGATTATTAAGGAGAAACCCTATAACAACAATGACTATGCTCGATTGGAGATACAGACAACATATTTCTATTTTACCAAACATTTTGTCATCTGGGTTATGTTCTGATTTATAACTTTTTGTACGAAAAAATGTTTTAATTTGGTTTATAAGATTGTAGGAAGACAAAATAAATTGGACTTAATTATTCATTTTCCTGGCAATGAGCCAAATATGTATCCTTTGGCTGCATGAATAGGTTATGGTGGACAACTACATCAAAGGTGTCAAAACCAAGCAAACTAATTACTCAAATACTTTCAGTTTGACGATAAAGTTGTGCCATCAACATACTTGAAAGCGAAGTGTGACTATCTAATTCATGTTATTTTCAGTCAGGGGTGAAATCTGGAAATGGAAAGCGAAGTGCTTGTGGTGTGAGAAGTCCCGGAAAATCTGCCACAAAACGCTCCTCAGTTGCTAAAGAAGAGGGTTTCACTTCAAAGACATTGAACTTTTCTGTTCAGTCTACGGTGAGTTTCAAAACTATGGACTTTATAATAGAACAGGAACCAACAGTACATTGGTAGAATTTTTGAATCAGCTTATGTTTTCTCAAAATCAATTATGCAATCCAGAAGCTACTCATTGAAGCTTGTTCTTCCCAGAATAGCTTCTGAATCATGGTAGAAGGATTTCCAACCTTACACTCAATTAATTGAATTTCTTTCTGAGCAGCCTACAAAAACTGATTCTCAGAGGAAAGAAGATAGAGGAGGATCCACCCACAACTTAAGCAGACCGCCAGAAAAAGTAAGTTGGGTTCTGTCTGGTCCTGGGGGCTACTGGAACCCTTTCGTGGATGATACTATTGTACCAGAATCTGAAATGCTGAAATGGTCCGAAGCATTTGGGCAATCCATCCATGGTGGAGTTAATAACTGAGGTAATCTTTGAAGTAAGTTAAAATTGCTTTCACACCTCAAAAGCATAGAAATTCCCGGGTTGATTCCATTGAACTTTGCAAGATATTCAGAATGGAGATGACCGAACATAATGGTGAGCAATGTTCTGGCACCATGTAGCTTAGATTGTAGATAGGATTATCCATGTGAGATGTGACTAATCTTTAACTCATATGCAGAGTTTGTTCTATTTTACTGATTATAATGTAGTTTGTAACTTTGTATCACACCCAGGAGTAATTTTTCTTTTTGGGCTGCACCTTGGTATGGGGGTAAGCAAACTGGTGAAATATTTTGACATCCTCAAGACTGATAATAATGATGCTTGTTTCATCTTGAAATTCCATAATAAATTTTTGGTGTATTTTTGTTTCTAAATAAAGTTACCAAATGTCTTGTTTGATTTGTTACCCTGTGACAGTGAAGAATTTCAACTCTTACATCATGCTTATTGCAAATGTACTCTGCATCAATTTCAAAAACTCTCTATTTAAACTAAAATGAAATACTTGTTTCAGATTTCACGAGTTATATCAACATTCCCGCTAGAAAAAGCATTTTTTCATGAGAAAAGTGCATACATATTATATTGAGGCTTCATACCAAAGCTTTAAGAGTTTGTTTCAAGCCTTAAAGTGATTATTTTCAATTTGAGAACATAAGAGGGAAAATACAAATTTTAAACATTGTGAATTGCTTTACAAAAACTTCTTCATTAGGATGTTTATAAAAAGCATTGTTATATAATCTTTTCCAGGATTTTTGCCTACTAGGAGTTACCTTTTTCTTAGTAAGTTACACTCTATTACCTTGAATTTTCTCTATATGACACTAAACTCCAAATTTACTAAAATATTACATTTCACCTCATTTATTTTAGGCTTAATTTCACTTTTCATCTCTGATCTATCACGATTGTACAATTTTGGTCCCACTATTTTAAAACGAGCGATTTGCATCCCTTATGTTTGTGTCGTCAACAGTTTTGGTCCTTCAGTTAAAAAGTTAACAGAATATGCTAACCAGGCTTTCATTAAATGATGTGGATACCACATGTGCGCCATGTAGATCTGGATTATAATTATTAAAACAATATTAGGATTTGAAAAAAAAGAAAAACATATTAAAAAACCCCAAATGTGAATGTTATGTTCACATGAAGGGCGACGACAGACTCAACGAGGAGATGGGAGGTGCGATTGAAGAGCTGGAGTTTGAACAACGTTTGAGACGGACCAGAAGGAGATTGCGGTGGGTGCTTGTGGGGTCTGAACGAGCAGAGCTGCGGTGGTGGCTGAGGTGAAGGCGGTGCTGGCTATGGTCGATGATGGCAGAGGACACGAACGCTGAGGCACGGCAGGAACAGATTCTGGGCGAGATTGAGAGACCTGCTGCTAGGGGTGGGAGTAGGCCAGGCCGTTCATAGGGGCCTATGACCTAGCCTACCACAGGCCCAGGCCAGGCCAAATTGGTAAATAGGCAAGGCTTAGGCTTTTTGAAAATCCTATTTTGTTAAAAAGGCCAGGCTCAGGCCATTCAACAAGCCTTGTAAGCCTTACAGGCTAGCCTATTTAAGTAAATATGACTAGTATTTTTTTGGTAAATTGTAAATATGATAAGTATAAATATATTTTACCCTTGATGATGTCTATATATTAGAAATTTATAATAATATCTTGATATTATATACTTATTGAGATTTTTTATATATTTAAGCAAATTGACTTATATAACGATTCAAAGTTATAAGTCTTTAAAAAAATAAATATATGACGTATTTAAATATCTTAATATGACGTGTAATTTTAAATTAGCTCTCCAACTCTAAGAAACCAACATAATCTCGTTTAGTTTCATCACTACCTATTAGCTAATAATATTATAAGTCTGATTGTTGAAAATATATTTTAGTATAATTTAACCCGTTAGCTTATAAGTTTGATAGCTACTTTACAGATAAATTTGTTAACAAACGTAAAACTCTTGTTGTGAAACGGGCCTTTAAACAGGCTACCAGGCTAAGCCAGGCTTTCGGAAGGCCCAGGCCAGGCTCGAAAAAAAGCCTTTGATAGGTCATAGGCCAGGCTCAGGCCTTAAGAGTTTTAAACATGCTAGGCCTATTTAAGCAAAGCCTACCTAGGCCCAGCCTATTCCCACCCCTACCTGCTGCCATCTCCATCCTGATGACCTGTGATAGCTCCGGCCCCGACAACAGAGGAGGAACGGAGGAGGAAGAAGAATAAGCTGAAGGAGGAGGAGATCTTGTGAGATTAGGCTCAAATTAGTTTAAAACAAAGGTGGATCTGAATGTTGGGGTTGATGGAGGAGTGTTTTCGGTAGGTTAAAATGGGGGTGGAAATGGTGGTGCGGTGATTGAGTTGTAGTGTTGTGGTGGTTGCTGCGCTGGTGAGAAGATGGTGGTTGAAGGGAAGAAGAAGATAGGGGTGGTGGTTGTTGTTGCGGTGGTACTGTGGTGGTTGTTACGGTTGTGAGAAGATGGTTAGGGTCAAATTTGGGCATTTTCGGATTAGGTTCTGCCCCCTTTTTGTTCATCTTCCTCTTTTTATGAGGGTGTTCTGATTGTGGCAAAAATGGCCGGGGAGAGATGATAGATGAAGGTTGTAGAAGACCTTTGAAGAAGGTGACCGGTGCTTACGGTGGTTGTGGCTGTCATAAAGGTTAAGATTGATGAAAAATGGTGGAGGGGGAGGTAGGTGCTCAAGGTTGAAGAAGATGTTTCTAGAGTTATTTTTTTGTTTGTAAATAATAACAATAATTTACTTTTAATTATATTTACTGACATGGCTAGCACCTATGTGGACATTGTGTTGGAATGCCACGTCATTTAATGAGGTCCACTTCACCCAATTTGGACGAAAATTTAACGGAAGGACCAAAACTGTTGACGACACAAACATGAGGGATGCAAATCGCTCATTTCAAAATAGTGGGACCAAAATCGCACAATCGTAATAGATGAGGGACGAAAAGTGGAATTAAGCCTTTATTTTAAGTAGCAATACTAAAAAACATATTGTGACAAAAATTTATGACAGATATAGATCTGTAGCTAATACATATTTAGCTGTCAATTCTCGTTAAAATATCATAATTTCTTTTTTTAATCTTAACTTCAGATTTAGTAACAATTTCTTCCGTTACTAAAATATTCATCTTAAACTTCTTCACCAATATTTTAGCTAGTAATATTTTTTCGATGAAGGAGGCGGGCTAAACCGCTTGAGAAAGGAAAAAATAAAAAATGAAAACTACAACCCTCTACAATAAAAGGTAGATAATTTACTGATAATGCGCTGGTCGCTTATGAGTGTTTTCACTTTATGAAGAAGAGAATTTCTGGCTGTAATGGCATGATGGTTCTGAAACTTGATATGTCCAAAGCACACGACAGAGTCGAATGGTCTTTCTTGCAGGGTGTTCTTTAGAAGATGGGGTTTCCCCCCTCATGGGTTTCTTTGATTATGAGTTGTGGGACCTCTGTTAGGTTTTCCGTTATGCTTAGTGGAAATCCCAAGCAGAGTTTTGCTCCTTTTAGGGGCCTGCGTCAGGGTGATCCTCTTTCGCCATATCTTTTTATCCTGTGTGGAGAGGTGTTCTCAGCTCTTATTGAGAAGCGTGTGGCTTCAAAAATGTTTCATGGCATTAAAGTGGCTAACAGAGCACCTGATTTCTCATCTTCTTTTTGCAGATGATAGCATCATTTTTGCACGAGCCAATACTCAGGAGGCGGAGTGTGTTCTTGACATTTTGTCCACCTATGAGCGAGCTTCCGGTCAGGTCATTAACCTGGATAAGTATATGCTCTCTGTGAGCCGCAATGTACCTCATAATGGTTTTAATGAGCCAAAGCAGCTTTTGAATGTGAAGGAAGTTGACAGTTTTGACAAGTATTTTGGTTTACCCACCATGATTGGTAAGTCCAAGACTAGAATTTTTAACTTTATTAAAGATCGTGTCTGGAAGAAACTCAAAGGGTGGAATGAGTCCACTCTTTCTAGAGAAGGTAGATAGGTTTGATTAAGTCTGTGGTGCAAGCGATACCTTCTTATGTTATGTCATGTTTTATATTACCTGATTCTCTCTGTGCAGAAGTTGAAAGGATGGTGTCCAGATTTTACTGGGGTGGCGATGTCGATAAGAGGGGACTCCAATGGGCTAGCTGGCAAAAGTTAACTCGTCCAAAATTTGATGGTGGACTTCGTGACTTTAAGTCTTTTAATATTGCCCTTGTGGCTAAGAACTGGTGGAGAATTTATACCCAACCTGAAACTTTGCTTGCTCAAGTTTTCAAGGGGGTGTACTTTGCGTAAGGTGATCTATTGGGGGCCAAACGTGGCTATCGTCCAAGCTATGCTTGGTCTAGTATCTTGCAGTCTAGCTGGAATTTTTATGAGGGTGGTCGTTGGAAAATTGGTGATGGTAGCCAGGTTGATATTCTTCATGATCAGTGGCTACCTCAGGGGGTACCTGTTATAGGTAGTCAGGATTTAATGGCTGAATTTGGAGTGTCCAAGGTCTCTCATTTAATTGATCATACGGCCTAAACTTGGAAGTATGCTATGGTGGATTTTATTTTCCACCCAACCATTGTATCTCATAATTTAAAAATTTCGTTGCCTTTGAATGGTAGTGTTTGTAAGATCAAGTTTTGATCTAGTAGTACAACTCTATGTTTTGATGATTACATGTTAACTATTGAGTATGAACAATTATGGTACTCTAACGTTGTTTTCTGAGTGTTCTAATGACAGGCCATGACTCTGGTCCTATTTCACATAATTCAGAAGCACAATGCTCAAAGAGTAACCTCCGCAACGCTTTCGAACGTACTATGTTCAATCTGAACAATAGATCAAGCTTCAGAAGATCTGAAGATTATAAAGCTCTGATATGGATTCAGTTCACTAGAAGCTCTGAAGGATTAGACACTCTGAAGGATCAGACGCTCTGAAGGATCAGACGCTCTGAAGGTCCAGAAGCTGAACAGTGACGATTCTGAAGTCCAAGAATAAGCTGGCTCTGAAGATCAAGTACTTCTCCTCCGAGTCCAGAAGCAGAAAGTACAAAGGTCAGAGGATCCAAGCT
Organism: Lotus japonicus; assembly: GCF_012489685.1. NCBI lineage: Eukaryota > Viridiplantae > Streptophyta > Magnoliopsida > Fabales > Fabaceae > Lotus > Lotus japonicus. The sequence continues at coordinate 56,086,348 of NC_080043.1, read as the reverse complement.
TCCTTCTGACTCTGATCACCAAGCTTCACAAGTTCCAATATGAAACATCACTCTGATCAGAAGTCAACAAGGATAAAGGTCATGTCACTATCCAAAGTACAAAAGCAATTGTACTATTCCTGACGACCTTACCTAACTTATTCAGCCACAACAGAACCTGGAAAACCCAGATCTGCCCTCCAACGGTAGCATTCCATGCAAACTTCCAAACCTAATTCCTTGGAGTATATAAAGAGGCTGAAGATGAAAGATGCTCTTTTAGAAGAAACTTTGTAGAAGCTCACGCGAAAATCAAATACTCTCTCAAAGCATTCTTTCTTCACATTGTATTAATTGTGTTTACTATTAGCTTTCTAAGAAGCATTTTTTTGTAAACCCAAACCTTCAAACAATTGTTTGATTTTCCTTTAGGAGACCAAGGTTGGTCGGATCCTAGAGAAGACTAAGAGAGTGAATCTTAGTGATAGCTAAGTCAGTGTACTGTTAGTCACTTTGCAGGTAGCAAGTGCAGTTGTAACAAACTCTGATTAGTGGATTGCCTTCATTCTAAGAAGGAAGAAATCACCTTAACGGGTGGACTGGATTAGCTTGAGGGATTTATCAAGTGAACCAGGATAAAATCATTGTGTGCTTTTCTTAACTCTTATCTTAGCACTTTTATCTTTGGTGGTTGAAGAGATTTGTTTAAATCTCAAGTGGATCGAGTTTTATTTTTAAAACGTTATTCAAACCCCCCCTTCTATCGTTTTTCATACCTTCAGTGTTGTTACTCTAATGTGGCCAGAAACTGTTGATGGCAATAATTGTTCCAAATCTGGTTATATTTTTGTTCGCGGGAAGCTCATTGGCGCTTGTTCGTCAACCTCTTCCTAGCCATCACTTCCAGCTCGTTTGTGGAAGAAGTTTTGGCGTACTATTGCCCAGCCCCGTTGCAAGGAGGTGGCGTGGCGTGTGGTTTCATCTTTCCTTCCAGTCCGTGCAACGCTTCGTCAGAGAGGCATGGATGTTGATCCTTTGGTGTCTTGTCCTGTGGCCCAGAATTTCTGGTTTGGCTCTCCCCTTTCCCTTCGGGTGCACGGATTTAGTTCCATGGAGGACTTCTTGGCGGACTTTTTCCGAGCAGCTGATGATGATGCACTCGCACTATGGCAGGCTAGAGTGTACGCTCTTTGGGAGATGCGCAACCGTGTGATTTTCCGAGATGGTGAGCTTCCTGTGCCCGTAGCGGCCGTGATCCAGAGATGTTCCATGCTAGCTGTTGCGCCGGTGTCAGAGGTAACGGTGGGGCCTAGAGGCCCTAGACCAGCTCCGTTGTTGCAAGCAACTTGGGCACGACCACCTCATGGTATCTACAAGCTGAATTTTGATGCAGCTGTGGCTACCACGAGAGAGGTGGGTTTTGGTTTGATTGTGAGGAATATGTTGGGCAAGGTCCTTGCTTCTGCAGCACAATACCTTCTCCATGCAGCTTCAGCGATTCTTGGGGAGGCTTTAGCCTTTCGCTGGTCTATGCAGCTTGCCATTCAGATGGGGTTTCGTCGGGTTCTTTTTTAGACGGATTGTTTGCAACTGTTCCAACTTTGGAAGAAACGTTCAGATGGTTGATCGTATTTATCTAGTATTGTTAGTGATTGTTTTATGTTATGTCGCTCTTTTGATTATGTTGACTTGTCTTTTGTTCGCCGTGTGAGAAATTTTGTTGCTGATTTCTTAGCTGGTACCGCTTCCAAGTATACTGATATGGTTTGGTTGGAAGAGGTCCCTAGGGAGGTCATAACTTTGGTTCATAAGGATGTATTGGCTTCTATGCCTGTTTTTGATTAATGAATTTGTAGTTTCCTTTAAAAAAAATTACAATAAAAGGTAGAGAGAACCAAAATAAGAATTGAACTAAACAAAAATTAGCCTCTTGAAGACATGCCCCCACACCACCACCTGGGAAAAATCTACAGCTTGGCTTTGAATTTGATTGACCAACTTTTCACAAGTATGAGAGCTAGCTAGCACACCCGACAGGCTGATTCAGAATCAATAACTACCTTTCTAAAGCCCATTTTCAAAGAAGACAAAGGTCTAATAAAATCCCACACATTTCAGCATGTAAAGAAGAACAAGAACCCAACTTCCTAGAGAAAGAAAAAACAAAAGCATCAAAATGATCTCGAATGAACCTATCACACGCAACCTTGTTGCTCTTAGAAGAGAAGGCACCATCAATATTCAACTTGGAGTCGTGGGGATGGAAAGAAAGATGAAGGGGTCGGTTGGCCTTGGCCGGAGATGGAGACACAGGTGGGTATAGGAAGAATAGGATTTTTTAATTACAAACTTTGTTATTGTTTACGGTGATATTTGGTAAACAAACATTCTCCAAATTCGATTGAAAAAAGTTTAAGATTGGGGGGTTCTTTTGGGAAAACGTCTTGCCAAAGTGTTGTGCGTAGAACGTGATTTTCGACAAACAAGTGTCAAAGGTTGAGTTTGTAACTTAAAACAGGTATTCAAGAGTACTGGAAACTGAATTTCATTAAAGGCTTAATAGCTCTTTTGGTCCCTCACTTATCACGATTTTGCATTTTTGGTCCCCAATAAAAAATTTAGCACTTTTGGTCCTTCACATTGCTTATTTGTTTGCAAAAATGATCCTTATTTGGACTAAAACAGCAAAAGTGTGTAAATGTCAGGGACTAATTTTGCTTATTTTTTCCTAGAGGGACCAAAAGTGCAAAAACATGATAAGTGAGGGACCAAAAGAGCTATTAAGCCTTCATTAAACAAAGGGGCAAAGTACACAAAGAAAGTCGAAAACTGAAAATTACATCAAATGAAGAAAATCGACAGGAATTCAAATGAACAAAACAACAAGTTTGAAAGCATTAAATGCAGGAATTGTAAATGGTTGGTTCTGCAACATACTCCTTCATGATCACGTTAGGCTCTTGAAGTCTCTTTGATGCAGACATGTGAGCTTTTTAGTGAGTTTTCTGGAGTTGAGTTGGGAACCCTTTTTCCTGACTAATCTTCTCCTATTTATAGCACTTCATTGCTGCACACGTCCTTGGCAGTTTTTCCTTCTGACGAGTGGGTTAGTGGATTTTGAATGTTTTGGCGCAACACCCACGATCTATTGCTTGTTCTGGAAGCCTCTTGCACACGTTCTATAACTGATTTTTTACAACGTGGGGGATCTGACATCGTGGGCAAAGGCACTCCCTTTCTTAACCGCTCCTTGTATCGCGGACAAAAGCACATGTTGGTAACTGCCCACTACTTTGTAACTGCTTCATGCACTGATCTTGTGGAAATATACGGCTATCGGTTTGCCATTTTAACTTAGCATTTTGCATGGTTTTTCTGTAGACTTTTAACCAGATTTCGACAATCGTCGAGAAACTATCCTTTGGATAAGGTTGATGTCGATAAACCTACCTTTGATAAAATTGGGTTAACAGATGCCCCCCAAAAATTTTGGTTTTCGACTACCATACCTTGGAGAAACCAAGCATTTTTTGAGTCTGACACTTTGATTAATTTGAATTCTGGAAATTCAAACGTCTTGTAATCCCGACCATTCATCTTTAGGTCCAATCAGTGGTCATAACGTCTGACTTTCCTGCTGACAATTTTAGCCTTTTTTGCTAGGGCCATGATTGCACTTTTGCTTACAAACTTGGATAAAGGCAGTTTTAATAATAAAATAACCGCTTGGACTTCAAATTTTATACATTACGGCACAATGCGGCTTCGATTCCGCTTCTTCTTCAAGCCTATAAATACCCCATTAAAGCTTTTCTCAAGCTTTACGCGTTTCAGACCTTCCATTTCCTCTTGAAATTTCCTGCAACTCTTGTTCTTTGCCTTCTTCAGCGAATCTTTCAACGTTCCTGATGGCTTCCGATCCTAACAAGGTTGTTCCATTGGCTTCTGAACTCAAGCTGGATGAATCTAAGCGTGTACCCATTCCAGAGCCACCAAATGACGAGGAGAGGAGGGCTATCTGGAAATTCCAGGTACTCATTCCTTTCTCTGTTAATGGTACTTTACGCGCCATTTTAGGTCCTCTGAAAGTAGTGTAGCACGATAAACTCAATAGTCTTCCTGATGAGCATGAATCATTTCACCCCAGTATTCGAGGAGATGAACTTATTTTAGCTTTTCGATCCTCTTATCGTATGCCCTTCTTGACTGACCCTAAGAGAACTTTTCGTTCTGCCCCTCTCAATCCATCTGCCAACGAGGGAGCCTATCTCAAGTGGCTTGATAGAGTAGAGGCTCAAAAAAAGCAACATTGGAAGGACGTTGGGATTTTCGACTTGATCTAGCTGTCGAGATTGCCTATCTCGTATAACCCAACCATGCTGTTGAGTTCGTTTTATTTTTAGGAGAGGTCTACCAACTGCTTTCATGTCCCTTTTGGTATGATCATTTCAACCCTCCTTGATGTAGCTGTGATTGCTGGCCTATGGCCAATAGGCGATGATTATCACTCCAATCTTGACCTAACCAAGCCAATGACAATTTTGACTGAGAATGTTTCTTTTAGTCGATTTATTAAATAGCATTATGTCAAAAAGGGTGAGGTATCTGATGCTGAACATGTTGCCTTTCTTTCATACTGGCTTTCTGCTTATGTCTTCTACACCAAATCTTTAAGAATCCCTGCCAAACTCTTGCCCTTAGCAAAATTGCTTCACAAGGGTTGACAAATTGCTATGGCTAGGCTTGTTCTTGGAAATCTTTACCAGATGATAAGTGAAGCTGTAGCGGATCTTCGAAATCCTAGGGTTGGATCTTTGAATGCACCTGGCCCTTTGTGGTTGCTTTTACTCTGGTTGAATGCGGTTTTCGAATCTTTCTTGCTAGTAAAAGAAAACCCTCCTGCAGTTTCTAACACAAGGATTGATGCCCACAGGCTCGAAACACTGACTCCACCTTATGATGCGTCTAACTTTGAAGCAGACTTTAGGAAGTACTTCACCATGTTTCTTGAATTGAAGCACTATTGATCCAGTTTTTCTCCTTACAGCAAAGCAACTCATGGCTTTTTTGGCTGAGGAACTCTTATCCCAATATTTATGATTCAAAGCCACTCAAAGAGCATCACATTGCACTCTGGCAGACTATCCTGTCTCCTCGAGTTTTGACCATAGGTTTCGCCAATGGTGATCACACCTTGTGCGGCTATAACCCTCAATTGGTTTCTCGACAATTTGGATTAAGCCAAGCTTTGCCTAACACTCTATTCGATAAAAGCCTTATCCTCTATCCTGGCGTCATTACCAAAGCCAGTGTTTTCGACACAACTGTCCATTTCTACAACAAGAAGCTGCTCAACCTTAGTCCTTTTCCTTATGCCCCTTCATACTATGTCACCAAAGCTTTTAAGACATGGTGGTCTGAGTATTGGACCCAGATTTCGATGCCTCTTGTGGATTGTCTTCAATGCATGACCGATGATTTTCTTTTGCAGAACCAGGCTTCGAAGAAGACCAAAGGTATGCACTTGGCCGAAATTAATGCTTTCCGAAAATTCTTTGGTGTGGTATATTTTCCAGGTCTTCGCCTCCGAGAAACTGTTGCTAAGGCGGCTCACGTCTTAAGGCAGAAGTGGGAATCTAAAGCCAAGAAATCTAAATTGATCATTCCTCCTGGCGAGGATGGTTTTTCTTTTGTAATTCAAAAAACTGGCTTTAGGTTTCCACCTTTGCCTACTTGCAGATTCGCTTTGGCTTTTCCTCTTGTTTTACCCAAATGGGTTGATCATGTTTGTATTGAAACCATTCTTAATGAGGCAGTGCCTCCTCGAAAGCGAGTGACTTGGACTAAATACCACATGTGGAATTTTCCATATTACGTGCCGGTCGAAATCTTCAACCACATATCGCTGAACATGCATATTGGTCAAGGTAAACATTTCGACTTGGCTTTTATTATGCCATTTGTCACCCAACCTCTCATTTTTCTTCAATTTTGCAGCTGAGGCCATTCCTCAACCACCTCCTCAAGTCCCTCTTCAATTGCCCCAAGTTTCTCAGGATACAATCGAGGTCGATGATGATGATGATGGAGTTGACCTTGCTGAAAAGCTTGCCGTGACTAGGGTATCTTTACTTGGGCCTTCTTTTCTCTTTCCGTGTATACTTCTTATATTGATCTTTAATTTTATTGTAGAGTCGAAAAAGGAAGGCCAATCCTACTACTTCTGCTAGCTAGAAGAAGACCAAAGGGACTGGTGGCTTGACTGTGAGCAAAGCTTCTCCAGCCAAATCTGCCAATCACCCTGAGACCACTGTTGAAGGGGATGGTGGTCAGGCAACTGAAAAGGTACAACCCTTTTTGTGAATATTGTGACTTCTTTTGATATGTCTCGATTAGCGAATTTCTCACTTGCATTTTGCTCTCTTTTTCAGGTTGAAGTTCAAGAACATTCTGCTTCTAGCCCTCCGCCTCATGAAGATTCTTCTGCTCCCAAACCTACCAGATCCAAACGCAAGCCTGTCGAGAAATCTCCTCAGGCTGCACCTACTCCACCAGTCGAGAATGCTCCACCAGTCGAAAAGAAGAAAGCCAGAACAAAATTCGGTCGCAAATCTGGTAGCAAATCTTCTCAACTTTCCAAGAGCTCAGCTGATTCTAGCCCTCCTAAGAGGCCTGCTTGCAAGGTAACCATTTGTTGGTCATGATTCTTTATCATGCTTTTGTTTTTTGCAATATCGTCTTAAGAATTTTACTTTCCTTCTTTAGAGGGTTGGCATGTCTAAAATGACTGTGCCTAGAGCCACCTTGATACCTCCTAATCTCCCACCAGTTATTCTGTTGAGTTCTTCGAGCAATTTGGACTCTTCAAGTTCGAGTAGTTTAGATTCTAACGAACTAGACCCTGTGTGGGACAAGTTGATGTTCTATTTCAGTTCAAAGCCAATCGCTTGGCAACACCCTGGTTGTGAGCTTTACTACAATAAAGAGTGTCGAGATAACCTTTCTAATTTTTCTCCACAGGATACTCAAGACACTACCCCAACTGCTCATGAGCCAAGCGTTCCTCGTGTCGAGATTCAGCATGATGGAGATGAAGTGCCCCCAGTTATTCAGCCTAATCAAGTGATTGTCCCAATGCCTCCTCCAAAGACTACTGCTGCTGATGCTGCTGTCCAAACCTCGACACAGGCTAGCCCTTATTCAAAGGCCAAACATGATTCTGGTGTTGCTAAGCCTTCTCCATAAGCTAAAGGGGTTTCGGCTTCTTCAAAGACAACAACCTCATCTCATGTATCCAGTGAGAAGCTTGACAATCTCTTTGCCCAGGATCCCCTTGCTGCTATTCAGGGCTTTCTCGATGGCACTCTGGAACTTGATTCTCCACCACGCCAAGCTGATGTTACTGAAATGGCTCAATCCAGTGGGGTAGCCAGTGCTAAACAAATTGAAGAGAGCCTGGCCAAGCTTAAAAACATCATTTTTGATGAAAGTTTTCTTGGTCGAATTCAAGCTGACTCCCAAGCTAGCCATGATGTCAAAGAGCTGCTCACTTTTCTTCTTGGCCAACAACTTGACAAAACTCAGGCTGCCAACCTTGCTGAATTTCAAACCTTTTTGGTTGATACTTTGGCTGCCTTTGATCAGGATAAGAGCGTGAGTCAAGTCATAAGGACTAAGGAAGCGCAAATTGTTTCTGGCAAGAGTCAAATCTCGACAGTGAAAGAGGAACTTGTCAAACTGGCTGCCAGAAAGACCTTGATAGCAACTGATTTATCAAGCATTGATGCTCGACTTCATGAACTTCAAAGGGAGATGGCTAAGTTGAAGGATAAAAGCGCAGCCTTGGTCGAAGAAAACCCCTCTGTGAATGATCGCTTGAATAATCTTTCTCGTGATTGCAAGGATGTGATGCTGTCGACATCCAGGCTTTCCAAGGAGGTTGAAGCTGACAAGTTCACCAAGCAAAATCTGGAGGCCAAAATTGCTATTTTCGATGATCAGCTCAACTCCTTTAAGTCGAAATTTTAGGACTTTCATGTTTTCTTCCTTTAACTATTTGCTGGCATGTAATGATGACAATGACTTTGAATGGCCTTCGTTGCCAACTTTTGTAATGCTAACTCTGGGTGTTGATTTCGAAAATGGCTTTTAAACTTAACTTTGAATTGCATGGAATTTGACATATATTGCCAAGTAGTTTCTATGTTTGCCATATGCTTTTGTTATGTCTTTACATTCGACAATAACTGATTCAAATTGCACCGCCCAACGTTGTTCAATGCGTTCCTCTCCCAGTCGTTGTTTGACTCCTTGAAAATAGGACTATTTATTACGGTCTTTTACCACGTTTTTTAACCACCCACAAAGGTGGAACCGCTCGCTATCTTGGCGGTGATGGCCTACATGGCTTGTGGTAATAGGGTGAAAATTGGCAACTGATTGCCAGTCATCAATGCAACGCCTTGTTACATTTTGCTATAAAGTCGTTTTTACTCTTCCTCATCAGTAACTCCTTCAAAGCTTTCTTCTTCCTCTGCACTTTTATTCTCTCCTTACGTATAGAAATGGTCAGCCGTGTTCTTCTTAACCAAATTCGCTCCTTGGCCTTTGAGCGAGTACCTTTTCCAAACTATGTACTCGTCTCATCCTAAGGTTGAAGAACTCGTAGAGCTCATTAACCGATTGCTGTAGAGGAGGATCATTGCTCCTGTGAGAGTCCCACTCCAAGAATTTTTGGAGTTACTTAATGAGGAAATGCCCTTGTATGAGGAGTACAATAAGCTCTCCTTGCAGGTGTACTTTACTGAGTATCAGATTGATGAGAAAATGGAGGAGTTCGACAAACTTCAAGCTGCTCTAAGCCAGGCAGACCCTGAGGAGACCAAGGACTTGGCCGAGAAGATCTCTGCTACTTCTCTTGAGGAGTTAAATTTTCGACGGGAGAAGTCTCGCCTTGAGGCTCAGATGGAAGGCTTGGTAAGGCACATAGAGCCTTTGAGGATTAGATATAATGAGTGTAGGGAGAACCCTCCTTTTTAAATTTTGCCATGTTTGTAATGTTTCATTTGATTAATAAAACATTTTGATTTGGCAATACTTGTTCTATTTCTTACTTATTCGATTCTAATTTCATGTAACATTGGCCTATACGTTTTTAAGTACTTGCCATTTATCGTTACATGTCGACATCGGCCTCCTAATTCTTTAATCGAATAAGCATTATTGGAGAGCACTTTCTCGAGTTTGAACGGACCTTCCCAATTTGGGGCCCATTTGCCATAGTTTTTATCTTTTTTATCCACTGGCAAAATGACTTTCCAAACGTAATCATCAACAATATGAAAGATCGAGTTCTAACCTTTTTGTTGTAAGCCCTTGCAATGCGATCCTTTTGTCTGGTTAAAACGTCTAAGGCCAATAATCTTTCTTCGTCGAGATTCACCAACTCATCGAGCATCATATTCCAATAATCTTCACTAGGGATCTCTTCTTGTCTTTGAATTCTACAAGACTGCAAATACACTTCTGCTGGTAGCACTGCTTCTTGACCATAGGCTAGTCGAAATGGTGTTGCTCCTGTAGCTTTCCTATGTGAGTTCTCGTAAGCCCAAAGTACTTGGCCTAAGGTTTCATGCCAACTCTTGGGGTTTCGACCAACGTGTTTTTTAATCAAACTAATTAAAGTTTTGTTGGCTGCTTCCACTTGGCCATTTGCTTGGGCATAATAGGGGGTTGAAGCTAAAAGCTTTATGCCCCAAGACTCTGCAAATGATGCCACTTTTCGACCCACAATGGTCAGTAGTGAGTGATTCAGGCAAACCAAAACGATATACAATGTGATTCTGTATAAAATCAATCACTGTATCTTGAGTAACATTTTGCAAAGGAATGACTTCTACCCACTTGGTAAAATAATCTACAGCCACTATTATGTATTTGTGTTGTCTAGATGAAGATGGGTTGATCTCACCAATTAAATCCAAAGCCCATCCTCTGAATGGCCAAGGCTTGATTATCGAATGTAACTTACTAGCTGATACATGTTGGACACATGCATGCCTTTAGCAATCTTGACATCCTTTTGCGTAGTCCATGCAGTCTTTCATGATGGTGGGCCAATATATTCCTTGTCGAAATAGTATCCACTTCATCTTGATTCCTGTTTGATGAGAGCCACACAAACCATCATGCACAGCTGAAACTGCTACGAATGCATCATCTTCACTTAAGCACTTCAGCAAGGTTCCATCGACATTTTTCTTGAATAGCTCATTGCCCATGATGACATAACTTAGAGCCTTGTACTTGATTTTCCTGTCGGTGGTTCCTACAGGATTTTGCAAATAATCGACAATTGGCTTTCTCCAATCATTGAGTGTCATGTTATCAATAACTAAGACGTCGAGATCCGAAGGATTCAATTTCTCTTTAACCTCGATTAATTCTTTCAACCTAACTTTATCTACCATGTACCCAGATGCAATTTGTGCCAATTCATTGGCTTCTTGGTTATCTATCCTAGGTACGTGCCCTATTCCAGCTTCATCGAATTTGGCCAACAAGCCAGTTGCTTTCACGTAATATTTTGCTAGATTTTCACTAACACACCTATATTATTTGGTAAGCTGTTTTATTACCAATTCGGAATCTCCTTTTATAACAACATTTTTAGCTCCTAGAGCCAATAGGATTTCGAGGCCAGAAATCAAAGCCTCATACTCCGCTTCGTTATTTGAGTAATTATCTTTAATCTTGAATTTGAACTTAGTAGGGATGCCCCGTGGGGAAACTATGAACATTCCAATCCCTGATCCTTTCTTATGGCTTGAGCTGTCGAAAAATAGCTTTCAAGGTTGTATCCCTACATAATTTATAATTTCTTTAGGTAGAGTGTGTTCCACCAGAAAATCTGCAACTACTTGCCCCTTGACTGCTTTTAGAGGGACATAAGTTAGTGAATTTTCGGTTAAGACTAAAGCCCATTTACCAATTCGACTATGCAAAATAGGTTTGGATAACATGTGCTTTATTATATCATAATGAGAGAAAACCATTACATCAATTGACTTTATATAATATTTCAACTTCATACAAGAGAAGTACAAGCACAAGCACAGTTTCTCAATCATAGTATATCGAGTTTCTGCATCATTTAAAACGCGACTCAGATAAAATATGGCTCTTTCGATGCCATCTTCATCTTCTTGAGCTAGCATGCTTCCAATGGTTTCATCTGTGGCTGAAATGTACAACCTCATTGACTTTCCTTTTATGGGTGGAATCATCACCGGTGGACTTGACAAATACTTCTTTAGCTCATCAAAAGCCTTCTGGTGTTCCGCTTCCCATCGAAATGTTTCTTCCTTCTTAAGTCGAAGAAGTGAGGAATATGCCTTGGTCTTTTCACTGAGGTTGGCAATGAACCTTCTGAGGAAGTTGATTTTTCCAAGTAGAGACTGCAACTGCTTCTTGCTAGTTGGTGGACTTGTGTCGAGAATGACCTTGGCTTTGTTCTTGTTGATTTCGATGCCCTTTTTGTGCACCACAAAGCCCAAAAAATCACCTGCAATGACACCAAAAGCGCATTTAAGGGGGTTCATTTTTAAACCATACTTCCTCATCCTTTCAAAGGACTTTCTTAAATGCAAGAGATGGTCATCCCTTGATGGGGATTTCACCACAATGTCGTTAATGTAAACCTGCATAAAAGTTTCAATAAAGTCATGGAAAATGGTATTCATTACCCTTTGGTAGGTCGCGCCAGCATTTTTCAATCCAAATGGCATGACCACCCACTCATATGTCCCCAACGCACCAGGACATCGAAAAACTGTTTTCGACACATCTTCTTTAGATTTGATTATAGCCTGAATAACCATCCAACAAGCTTAAGTACTCATGACCAGCGGCTGAATCTACCATCATTTCAGCAATGGGCATGTGATATTCATCCTTCGGAGTGGCAGCGTTCAAATCTCGAAAGTCAATGCAAACCCTCATTTTGCCATTCTTCTTAATCACAGGGACCACGTTGGCTAACCAATCAACATATCTGGTTGTTCTGATGAACTTGCACCTGAGGAGTCTTTCAATCTCTTCTTTGATTTTCACCAGTACGTCTGGATGAAATCTTCTAGGTAATTGCTTCACTGGTTTCTTGTCTTTCTTAATTGGTAGTTGTAGTTGCACCAAATCTCGACTGAGCCCTGACATTTCATCATAATTCCAAGCAAAGCAATCTTTGAATTCTTTGAGCAAATCCACCATCCTGTCTATGAGTTCCGGGTCAATAAGAGCACTAATATAGGTTGATCTCTTTTTCGAACCATCACCCAAATCCACTTCTTCCAAAGGGTCATGTGCTTCCATCTTCTTGGTAACGTCTATCAATGGCTTCTCAAAACCCAATGAGCAATAATCATAAATACAATCCAGCCTTAGATTGTGAAGATCTTCTATTTCTTCAATGCCTTGCTTGTCTTCTTCTAAGCACAAGTTATCTTCCGTTGTTGTTGCCCCGTCTTGAGCTGACATCTCGACAGGCAAGATTGGGACATCAATATCTTTGTTGTTGACCACATCTTTGGCCATTTTCTCGGCCTCCAAAGCCGTTTTCATTCTGTTTTCGGCTGCGTAAGCCGAAACTCGAGCTAAGCTCGAATTAATCATCATTATTGTTGTTTTGCCACTCTTTAGTGGCATCCTTATCATCATCGATGTGCCATCCATTCATGGCATCTAGCTTGCAAGACTCATTGAGGTTCAATCCATGAATGGGGTCCAAAGTCACAGAATACTCTGAGTAAGGATTGAAGTACTGGTTAGCCCCTGTATCTAGAAGAGCAATTGTGGCTAAACTCTTTTCAAAGTTTTTCTTGTCGACATAACCTGTTTCCGCTAGGTAGTAGCTTTGGTCTGCTTGTACATTCTCAACTACACCATCTGCTTTCCAAATGGATATGCGTTGGTGTAAAGTAGAAGGTACTGCCCCAACTCCATGGATCCATTCCCTTCCTAGCAGCAAGTTAGAATTGGCCTTTGAAGGCACAACAATGAAGAGGGTTGATCTGCCAACTGTGCCCACAGTTATATTTAGCATGATTGCTCCCATGGAAGTACTTGTCTTTCCCTCATAGTCTGATAGCACCATGTCATGAGGGATCAAGTCTGCTTCAGTTTTGCCCAGCCTCTTAAGCATGAACCTAGGCATCAGGTTAATTGCAGCTCCACCATCAACTAAGACCTTGTTGACTCCCTTCTCTTCGACTTTAGCCCATACAAACAAAGTTTTTCATGTGGTCTGAAGGCCTTTGGAAAATAGCTCTTTCATCCTCGACTGCCCCTTTCTGCATCACATAGTAGCATAGGGGGTTGTCATCAGCTTCTTCTTCGACATAATAGTCCTCGTCACCTTCAGTCACTTCTGATATCTTGTCGAAATCAGCAGGCAGAATTGATACTACACATAATATGTTAAGGTCTTCTCCATCGCTATCATCGAAGTCTTCAAGCATATCTTCATCTTCATCCTCAGTTGCAATCTTTGCCTTAGCCTTGGTTGAACTTGGTGGCATGGGCATCCCCTATTTGATGGTATGATCAAGCTGGTTTATAACTGAAACCACACTTGGTTTACCATCATTTTCTTCTGGCTTGATATCCCATAGTGAGCGAAATTTGCCACGCCTTTCTCTCTCAGCTTTCCTCTTTATTAGGAAGCGTCGAAATTAGGTCATTGTCATCTGCTCTGGCCCATGATAATTTTCAGAGCCATATGAGTAAGTTCTCGACACTCGCGAATTGTTGACATAAGAAGACACTTGCCCCAAATCAATCTTTTGCCACTTTTGGTGTGACTTTGGTTTTGGGGGTGCTGGCCTAAACCATTGGTTCTTGGGCAAGTCAGCATTGGGGACATAAGACTTGTCCTTAGCCTTCAAACTTTGGCCCTTCTGGCCATTGTTTTCCTGGGACCTTTCGACCCATTCTTCATGAGGGTACTTGAGTCTCCTGGTCACAGGCAACTTCTTTTGGTAATGGCTCTTCATCTCAGAGTTTTGATAAGCCTTAGCTGCTGACTTATCAAACACAGAACTGCATCTGGGGCACAACATAACTTCTTTATCTCCATCTTGGCTTCGAGATAAGAACTCGACAAGAGTCTCTCCAGCTTTGGGGTAAACCTCGTCTAAGTTCGCCTCTTCCTCGACATCTGGTTCTTCGACTGTTATGTCTTTGGCCTCTGGTTCAACCGCCATGCTCCTGATCTCTGGTTCTCCAAGTGTCAAACCTAAGTCAAGCTTTTCAGATATATCGACCATACAAATGTGGATGGGTTCCACATAATTGGTTTCAGCTACTTGTAGTGGATTTGAATCGATTTTCATCTGACTCTTGGCTTTCTCATCATACTTGAGCCTTCCAGAATCCAGCGCTCCCTGAACAAGATCCCTGAAACGAACACACTGTGAGGTCCAATGACAAAAAAAGTTATGATATTTGCAATACTTCTTTCCCCTTTTTTGCTCGGGAGAAGGAAGTTTTTGGTCTTTAGGGACCACAATCAAACCATCAGATACAAGTATATCATAAACTGCATAACATTTGGTCACATCAAAAGTGTAAGTTTTCACAGTAGGGGTATTCTCCTTAGAAGATTCTTCCCCAGATTTGTTCTCATAAGGTTTTAAAGCCTTACAAACATAAGGCTCTCCTGGTTGAAGTTCAGCCAAATTCATATCATTAATATTGACTTCTAGAGAAGCTTCTCGATAGACACATGGATTTCGACCTATTGGTTCAGTGTCAATGTATGCTACTTTCTCTTTTTTAGGCTATTTGTTAGTAGTCTTAGCCTTTTCTTCAGATTTCTCAGCCTTCAATAACTCGACATGCCTTACTCTATCTGCAAGTTGTGACATATCTCGAATATATTGTGTGTCGAGTTTCTTCCTAATGGAATATTCTAAGCCGCCAGCGGCTAAGACAACTAGCTCATGTTCTGGAACATGAGTGAAGCATCATGATTTCAGCATTCTGAACCTATTCAAATAGTCATCAATAGACTCCCCTAAAGAATTGCTCATGGAAAATCCTTTCCAATTGAGCCCAAGTGTGAACTGACCTTGGGGCAAGGGTTGTAAACCATGTGAATGCGTTCTTGGTTAAAGAACTGGGGAAATATTTCATTTTCAAATTTTCATTAATGGCTAAATCCCCAGCTTCAATTTGGTACCTAGCTACATGCTCAACAGTGGATTCTCCAGAGTCCGCTGAGAACTTGGTGAATTTAGGGACTTTCCAGCCTCGAGGAAGCTCTGGTTCGAGAACTTCTTCAATAAAAGCTGAAACAAAATGGAGTCTATTTGCAAAACCCACATTGAAACCATGTTGGTTCAACAATTGTTCGATAATGGCAGCAACATTTTGTTACCCCCCAGCATTCTGGTGTCGAATTCTCTCCAAGAATTCATCAGCGTATTCATTCCTGTTCACCATGTACAAGTTCTGTGCTGAGGTTGTACTCCTTCATTTTCACCAAAAAAGGGGTATTGCCCCATGTTTTGAAGTTGTGGCCCTGGGCCACACGCAGGGATTACGACAGGGTTTACCTGTGGAATTGGGTTGATCCCTGGCAAGGGTGCAACTTCGACCTGGGCTCCTAACACCGTTGCTAAACGTCCCATTTGTTGGGCTAACTGCTGGTTGTTAGCATTGGTGTTTTGAATTAGAGGGTTGATAATTTCACTCATCTGTCGAGAAAGCATATTAACCATCTTATGGTTGTTATCGTCGACTTGTTTCCTAATAGCTTGAAGTGAACCGGAATTCAAGTCTGTAGTCATATAAGTTTGTGAACTAGGCTCTGTAGTAAAACCAGCAGGGTTGACATAATTTCCTAAGTTCAACATTGTCTCATTTGCTCCAAAGGGGGGTACTCCAAAAGGAGGGACATTCTTAGAAAAAGTTGAGTAATTGCCTTGAAGCCCTGCATGATGGATGTGGGCATGCCAAAAGGCATATCTCTTGCAGGCAAAGAGACATTTGGCATGAATGAAGTTTATGGCACATTTGTCACTCCTCTTGTCACTGTTGGGAGTGTTTGTGCCTGAACTGACGTTGAAACGAGCATCGTTGCCACAGCGGACACCGCTACACTCTGGGTTGTCATGGTGGTGCCAGAAGTCATCCCAGAGGATATTTCCCCATTATTTTTACCACCGCTTCCACCGGGACTACTTTGATTGACAACGTTGGATCCCTGGGGGGAAGTTCTTCCTCGATTGCTCGCCATACTCACAGTCTTACCACTTCTCAAGTGCATATAAGAAGCAAAACACGCAACGAAGAGCAAGTAACAAATAGCATGCAATAAATAAAACACACAAAGCACTTCTGTAAAACTTTGTTTTGACAAAAATGGTCCCACTAGGTGTGCCAATTTGTTTACGCTGATATTTGGTAAACAAACATTCTCCAAATTCGACAGGAAAAAGTTTAAGATTGGGGGGTTCTTTTGGAAAAACGTCTTGCCAAAGTGTTGTGCGTAGAACGTGATTTTCGACAAACAACTTTCAAAGGTTGAGTTTGTAACTCAAAACAGGTATTCAAGAGTACTGGAAACTGAATTTCATTAAACAAATGGGCAAAGTACACAAAGAAAGTCAAAAACTGAAAATTACATCAAATGAAGAAAATCGACAGGAATTCAAATGAACAAAACAACAAGTTTGAAACCATTAAATGCAGGAATTGTAAATGGCTGGTTCTGCAACATACTCCTTCATGATCACGTTAGGCTCTTGAAGTCTCTTTGATGCGGACATGTGAGCTTTTTAGTGAGTTTTCTGGAGTTAAGTTGGGAACCCTTTTTTCTGACTAATCTTCTCCTATTTATAGCACTCCATTGCTGCACACGTCCGTGGCAGTTTTTCCTTCTGACGAGTGGGTTAGTGGATTTTGAATGTTTTGGCGCCACACCCACGATCTATTGCTTGTTCTGGAAGCCTCTTGCACACATTCTATAACCGCTTTTTTACAACGTGGGGGATCTGACATCGTGGGAAAAGGCACTCTCTTTCTTAACCGCTCCTTGTATCGCGGACAAAAGCACGTATTGGTAACTGCCCACTACTTTGTAACTTGTTCATGCACTGAACTTGTCGAAATATACGGCTATCGGTTTGCCATTTTAACTTAGCATGTTGCATGTTTTTTCTGTAGACTTTTAACTAGATTTCGACAATCGTCGAGAAACTATCCTTTTAACAAGGTTGATGTCGATAAACCTACCTTTGATAAAATTGGGTTAACAGTTATAAAACATTCTCTCACTAAATATGTTCATTGCTAAACCAGTCATAAAATATGAATAATAATTTTCTCAAAAGTATAAGTGACCTTACTCTTGTAAACGGTCACTTTTTCCATCATTAAAATTGTGAGACACCTATACCTGTCTCTATTATTATTATTTTGAATTTAAATTATTTATTTTGTATACTGCTAGAAAATAGCGTACTAATTTTCCGCCAAAGTTTTTCTTTACATTTTTCATAAAATGTTTTCTATTTAAATTAACTAAATAATTTGAATTTTATTTAAATAAATTTGAATCTTGAACTTTTTTATAAATATATAATAAAAACAAAATACTACTAAATATATTCATTTTTCATTTCTTCTATTACAACATTCATAACTACGTGATGATGAATATTTTAGTGACGGAAAATTTTGTCACAATTGTGATCTTAACATGTGAAAAAGTGTTGAAGAGAATGTTTTTTTTGTTTTCGGTCATGTGAGTTTTACTAAATTTGAAGTGAGACCACTTTTTCATTGGTTAATCGAAATTCATGTGAGTTTCACTAAATTTAAAGTGAGACCAATTTTTTGAGTTGATCCCACATAAATATCAACTTATTAATTAGAGAATATCAGAAAGAGAGTGTTAAAATTTTACTCGCTCACAACTCTCTCTAGCAGTGTTTTAAAACTCGGCTCGGTCATCGACTCGGTCGAGGTACTGAGTCATTGAGTCACTAGTCGGACCAGTGGGTCATTGGTTCGATTGCTTGACTCGGTGTATATTAAAAATTAATAAAAAATGTCCAATGCAATATAAAGTTAATATAAAAAAAATAAAATACGTTTTTAATCAACAACATCCAGGTGGTGCAGTGGTAGTTTTCCTTCATATTACCTCCATGGCCTGTGTTCAAACCCTGTTGGCACCATTTTTTAACAAAATATCACGTTTTTTCCCCAATTATATACAAAATGTTTGCAACTGGACTAAAAAAAAAAACAATTTAAAAGGGCCAATAGGTTAAATAACCCAACTAGATTGAAAAACAACAATGTAAAAGGGTTAAATAATTACTGGAAAATGGGCTTCTATCTAGCCCACCGTTAACAAACTAACAAAAAAAAATAAGAAATGGGTGACTCGCCGGTTCAATAAAAAACCGGCCGAGTCACCGGTTTGACCATTAAACTGGTTCAAAATGGTTCCAACCGAGTGACTTGCACAACCGGTCTGATGTGAGGCTCGGACCGGTCAGGTCACCGAGTCCCAGTCGGACCGGCGCCGAGTCTTAAAACACTGCTCTCTAGTTATAATTCTTGCGAGTTCCCCTGAAAAGTCAACTCATCATGGTGCATTGGAAATAGGGTTAAAGGGAGTAACGTAATTTTAATTGGTTAGTCAATTTTGAGTTACATTAAGAATTTCAGTTTGTGAAGATCGCCGACGCTCTAGCCAAGATCGTGGTTCGTGAAGGATGAGACTGGAAGATTTGGAAGGTTCCCCCATCTGAAGTTGTTCCCCTGCTTTGCTAGGATTTAGTCTTATAGCTTGTTTGTGTCTTTGTTTTCCCTCGTACCAAAAAAAGAATTTCTGTTTGTGTTTTTCATATATTTTGATAAATTAATTCAATGTTTAGACAAATTAGTAAAAAACTAAGACAAGTTAAAAAACTATTTCAATCCAAATTAATTAATTTAGGCCCAATTAAATTGATAATTTTATCACAGATCAATGAAATATTAGAACAACAAAATTAATTAGATTTCAATGATTGTTTTTTCTTGTAATTGATCTATTGTGATTTGTGTTTGGATACACGTTGAATTCAACATGACCTAATTTTTTCTCAATTTGTAAGTAGAGTTTCATTCAATTCCTATCTCAAGGTAAATGCTAACATCTATTTTTATTATATTTGTGTAAACGAGTATCCAAAAATATTGGTCAATGAACCATAAACGTGCATGCATTTTTGCAAAAAAAGTTATGACTGTGAAAAATGCTACTCCCTGTTCCAGAAAATTTGTAGTTTAAGGTTGTGGCACAAAGAGTAAGAGCTAGGTTAGTTCAATTGGTAAGAGCTAGGGGACATAAGGGTAGGGGAGGGAAAGGTTCAGGGTTCGAATCCTGGAAGGAAAATTTGAAGGGATTTTCTAACTTACTAACAACTAACTACTAACATTTGCCTATAAAAAAATTAAGAGTAAGAAACCAATTCTTGATAGTATAATTTGACTAGATTGCCCTTATTTAATTTTACTAGTATGATGTGCAACTGTTAAATTATACTTAGATAGAGAAGAATGTAATTATTAGAGAAGAGTTGTGGTTGGTTAATATGAAAAGTGATAAGTGAGAGAAAATATATTAAATGAGGGGTTGTCTAAATGACCCATGGTGAAATTATGGTTATATCACCCATTGCTTAGTTGTTCCAATTATATTGTCACATGTGTCACTATATAATCCACCTCACTTTTGATTTTTTATTTTCATAATATTTATTTTATTAATTAATTGAATTGCACAATAGCCCTACCAATTTAGATAATAGCTTAGTACTCCTTTTTTTTTAAAAAAAAAAATCCCCAATCCCCCTTCTTTCACATTCTTAATTCCCTTCGCCGGCACCGGCGTAGATCGAGTAATTTACCCGTCACCACCACCTTGATTGACCAATATAATTTGTCTGGATCAGGTATGAGACCTTGATTGACCATCATACTGAACAACAAAACACATTCCTTACAAGGTTTTGCTTACTCATGCTACTAATAAGGATACAATATACTTCCATGTCAAGATTGTTGCCCACTATCAACATTTGCGAGAGTAATTCTAACAGATCTTTTGCCTTGCCAGATTTAGACAATTCACGCATGACAGTAGTACAAGTGGCGCCGGCGAAGGGAAGAACGTAAAAGAAAGGGGATTAGGGTTTTTTTTTATAGAAAAGGAGTACTAAGCTATTATCTAAATTGGTAGGGCTATTGTGCAATTCAATTAATTAATAAAATAAATATCACGAAAATAAAAAATAAAAAGTGAGGTGGATAATATAGTGACACATGTGACAATATAATTGGAACAACTAAGCAATGGGTGATATAACCCTAATTTCACCTGGGTCATTTAGACAACCCCAGGCTATAGGTGAAAAAAATGGGGAAAAATGCATTGGCATCCTAAAATAACAAACTATTTGAGATATTGAAATCATCCAAAACTACAAATTTTCTGCACGGAGAGAGTAATAACACACTCTTTTATATTGAATAATTCATGTTATTGGTTTAATTTTTAAAAAATCACCACATTTTAAAATAAGTGAAAGAAATATATCTATGTGCAATCATAAGAATTATGCATGAAAGTATGTTCAAAAGAGTGTTTCATTTCTCATTATTAGTATTAACTAGTAGTGGGGGTGGTGTCTTTTCAGTTATCACTATATAAATGCACACCACATAATGTTCTTATAGTAAAAAATAATGGCATGCATGACTTTATAAATTATATCAAATACAATACAAGCCGTTGCAATATGCTTTTGTGTTTTTGTTATGATCACCAAACTACAAGTGCTTTGTCACTGCAGCACCGTCCTCGCCCAGTACCTTCAAAAAGGGCAAATTGTTGTATGAAAATGTTCACCCCCAGTCGATTCAATCAACAGTAATTAAGAGAGATATTCAAAAACAACAATTTAGAACTTGAAACAAAATTAATGAGGACTTTTACATTGTAACTAAAACGGTTGTCTAAATAAATCATGAGAAAATTTGGGTTACATAACTAATTGTCCAATCACATTGAAGATAAGTGAGTTGGAATTTCTATATTTTATTTATAAAAAATCTTATTGGTCCATTGAGTTGTGGGTTAGTAACTCACATTGATCATTTACACAACCTTAAATTAATAATTGTTCCTATATTATATTAAACTTTTAATTAATTGTTTATGTCATTCTGATGTGCACTGAATATATTCCAAAATTTCAACCAAAACCTTCCTATTTGAGAATTGATGGATAGTAACATAACTACTGATCATGCTCACGCATTATCAACAATGGAGGCCCACTGCAGAAAATTTTGAGGTTCTAGATTTATGTTCACAAGAATATTGATGTGTAATTTTTGAATAAAAATAAATAATATTGATGATGATCATGAACCTTTCCATTATAAGCTCGAAAGGAAGTATTCACAATATTTATATCACAATTGTTTGTCATTCATCTAACTTTTCAGGTAATTAAGTTTGGATGTCATGGAAACTTTAGCTAGCTAGATTATATTCGAGAGTACAACAATATTCCTCCACGCTCCACGGTGAACTCTTGAGCTCAATTTGTGGTATGGGTATTTAAAATATCAATTATATATTAGTGCACATGTATCTTTCTTTTTACTTTCTACGAAGAAAAAGCTCCCAAAGTGATACTTGAGTAGTGACATATACCCACCCAGAGTATATCAACTGTTACGGGTCGGATTCGGGTTGGGATTTGCCTTTTCCAAACTCAAACCTTGAACTCTCATACCAAACCTAAACCCAAACTCGTCGGGTACGGTTTTGGGTTTACCCAACCCGTTATAGCTTCAAGCCCATGTCCTAACCTAACTTGATTCATAGATTTTTTTGCAAAACAAAACGCAATTTATATGATTTTGCTATGAAAAAACCTTTTATATCTTATTTGCAAACAAATATAGTATCTTGCTGTTTAAATATGATCAAATTGTTAACAAGTCAAAGTGTTAACATGGTATATATGAGTAATTTTGTAATTTCATATATATTGTTCGGTTTCGAGTGTGAGTTTCACAAATACCAAACCCAAACTCAATCATATCGGGTTTTACCCGTAAAATTGGGTCGGCTTCAGGCGAGCACTAACAGATTTAGGTTATGTTGTCATCTCTAGCCCAGTCTGCCTTGGATTAGTTTTGTCCATGTTTCATGTCTCTTTCTCTATCCCACAATAGAATTGTGCAATATTATTTAAACATCACATATGAGAAGTTGTAAATTGCAATTGTCATATTTATGATTTTTTTTGAAAGATGCATTTTTTTAATTAATATATCCTATTTATGGACAGGGAAGAACACTACACCAAATTATCAATTTAGCGTCCCTATTTTTTTGTGGTTAGGGCAACCGTTGCTGCCTCAATTGTCGGTATAGCTAGTTTTTTACTTTACGGTGGGTTAATGAACTAATATGTTAGTTCATAGCAGTTTTCAACGGTTAACACCGCCAAGATGCTGATTTTTGTAACAAAGTGCATCAAAACTCTCAATGCGCAATTACAATTTCAGTTCATCTGCTCCGTCTTCTCTAATCAACCACATCTTCACACTTTGTGTCCCTCTCGTGAGCACATCACCACCACCCTCTCCACCACTTCATCGTCAACGAACACATATGTGTCATCGTTAGTGCTTTGTTTCACATCATCTCCATGATAAGTTTTCTTAGTTTTCTTAGCATTTTATGAAAACTTTGTCCTATCACTTCTATAGAATCTGTCTGGGACTCTCTCCTCTCTAGTGAATTTAGAAAGTACAATGATTTTTTTTTTTTGCAAAATCTAATAGTTCTAGAGATATTGCAACGGTTCTAACAATCATGAAGTTCACAAAAAGATAATTCAAAACAGATACGTGTCTAGCTTTCTCAGTGGTTAGAACCTCGGTTAAGTAACGGCTAAAAGAGTGCCAATAGTTAACCAAACCCTATTAGATGTATGTTATTAAGCAGTTGATGGATGGTTTGGCGGCGATTCTAAATGACCTTGATTTCTCTTGTAATTTTCCGACAGTTACACCTGCGTAATACGTAAGATTATTGTATTGAAGTGGTTACCTTGTATATAGTTGGAACGTCGTTAATTCTTTAGGGTCGGTTTACGTGTCAGTTCTACCAACCGCTAGTAAATGTCTTCCCAACAGTTGGTTTCACGAAGGTTGGCCAATTATCAACGCGCAACATATTTTAGTAGTGAGGTTTACACAGGGCCGGTCCCGACATTTTGGAGGCCCTGGACAAATAATAAAAATGGACCCCTAATAAAGAGAAATATCTCTTGGAGATACATCTGCCAGATACCGTTATATATTTAACGTTCGAATTTTCATCAAATCAATTATATTGGTTCGTTTGGCAATTGGCCTCTTGCAACCCGCTCAGGGGTCGTGTGTTCAAATCCAAGCAATGCAACCTTTTGTTTTAATTTTTGAATTCTTTCAATTCAAATTAATTAACAAATAACATGTCAAAAGCCAAAAGGTGGGATTTAAACCCGGGACATAAAAGTAACATAAAGAGTTACTAACCACTAAACCAGCTAAAGTCATTAATAACATCTTAAACATTAATTATTATAACTAAATTGTTTTTTGGGGAAAGTTTAATGTTAATTTTTTTTGGGGGCCTCTTCTTTTTGGAGGCCCTGGGCTGTGGGCCTGCTTGCACAGGCCCAGGGCCGGCCCTGGGTTTACACCACTATCAATTCAATTTACAATTATAGCTAAACACCTCTTTGTTTTAGCGAAGACACTAAGCGGGTGACATAAATTCTTATACCCCGCCGCCTTAATCTAGCCAAGTGGGTCAAGCAATCCTAGATCAAGCTCTAATTCGGGCTGAGTTGATCCAATAACAACTCATTTCCCCATGAGTTGAAGAGATAATACTAGACTCATCCTCTTCTAATCAGTCGTCGCCTGACTTTCCAAATAGAGAAACACACAAGGTAACAATTTATAAATAAAAAGTCACCAATCACAATAAAAGTATGCACATTTTCCATATACTAGTATTACTTAGCTCGATGATAAAGTGACTTGAACGTCAAAGTTCTTTTATAAGCAATCTCCTACAACTCGAATCAATTAGTACTTAAATTAAAGTTCAGTCCATTAAGGAAGATCAAGTCGACCATCCTAGTTGAGCCGAAGTGCCGAACATAACATCACATAATATTATAGGAAAATATAACATTCACATCTCTTCACATTCCATCTTTAGAGAGATATAAAAATAAATATGAGTAAATTTTGGAAATGGTAAGTGATGTGATAGAATTACTCAAGTAGTAAGAGTTGAGAGACATATGGATTAGGGAGAGGAAGATCCCAGAATTAATTATTGGGAAGTGTAATTTAATTATCTTTTTAATGTAACAAAGAAAGAAATCTATATACTATTGAAAAGAAAATCGTTATCCAAAACAATTTTACACATGACATTCCAAGAATCAATTTCATCTCGCCCCCTCTCTGGCTGACAAGTGTCACAGCCAGTGAGACTCACACAAATTAATTATCCTAAGTGATTTCCCTATAATTTTGTTTGTTTGTCCCCCATTAAATGAAAAAATTATAAATAAAGTTAATAACGTAATGTTTAAATTTTGTTTGTATAAATGAATATATACAGGGATCCGGAAATGTTAATAACGTAATATTTTAAGTTAATATACACAACCTCAATATAATATACAGGGTTTATTATATTATAGTTCAAGGTTTATTTTAATAGTATTCTAGGTTTATTATATTCAAGGTTTTGCAATTATTTATTTATTTCCTTCAAATTCCTTTTAAGGAAATTGCTTTGTTCTATCTATTTAAGGAAATTACTTTTTGCAATTAATTGTTTATTTCCTTCAACTTCCTTAAATAGACCACTTAATTATATTAAGTTGTATTTACACTCATAAAAGACATTAAATGCTATATTAAATAAATGGTAAATCCGTTGTTTTTTAAATCTCATTTAAATAATTTTTTACATTTTAATGCAATGACAATTTGTTTAAGGAAATTTTTTTTCGAACTTCATTGATTAATTCTAATCAGTTTAATTATAACCGTTGACTATCATCACTTAATTTAATTATGTATCATTGACAATTTTAAACATTTAATTCGTTTAAATATTTTAAAAAATTATAATACAACATTTAATACTAATTACTATTGCTTCCTTAAATCAAGTCAACGTGAATTTGTTCATTTTAATTCAAAACTTAAAAAAAAAAACCAAATCCAGGGTAGAACATCACAAGTTGCTGAAACGTTGGTCAATATCTTACAATGCATACTTGGATACGAAACAAAACCGTTTTAAAAATATATTTAGAAATAACTTTATGTGATAGAAATAGATTTGGTTTCAAAATAAAATTGATTTTAAATATTATATAATATTTTATATCTAATGCTATAAAATTTGCATTCATTTTTTATTATATAATTAAACTGCATTAGTATAAATCAATGCCCAATTAGTATAGTTTTTATGTGTTGCCAATATTAATGGGATATTTCAATTATTATGTATGAAATTAAGTGAAACTTAATTGTAGATTTCAATGAAAATTAATAGTGAAATAATCAATTAACCATTTACAGAAAATTTAATACGATATTTATGGTAGTCCATTGTTACAAATCAGAGATTACTAATTTTATTTGAAATGTGTTGACCATCAATCATAATTAATTGACAGGATCAATGTAAAAAAATTTAATCCACCCTACCCCTTCCGTATTTTAATTGATTGAATTATGGAAACAATTAAGTGTATCTTTTGATGGGAATAGCATACAATAGCCTTGAACGAGATCAACTCAGTCAAACATATTTTCACTAAAATAATTAAATTAATGATTTGATTTTATGTATAATTATGATGATCATTTAACATTAATTGGTTAGGTTTTTTTTAAAAAAAAATATTGAGTGTTCGGAACTTAAATAAGGAAATCTAATTAAATAACGAAATAAGATTAAATGATAAAAATTAAAATTTTTTAGTTAATTAAGAGCCTTTGATTTTTTGGTGCTAAATAAAACTGTTTTAATTCCACATATTGTTGTTTTTAATGCTTGACTTTTTAGTCATTTAAATTTAAACTAAATACCATGAAATGAAAGATTGAAAATCAGCAAAAAGTCTTCCTCAAATTTGACTTATAACATGGCTGTTACAAATTACAAATCCGAAATTATTCAAATGAATTGATTTAATTTATTTTCATTAGACCTATCTTAATTCTCCAACACTCAATATTTTTTGAATGAAAATAACATATTCTATTTGAGGAATTGTCAAATCGATGACAAATAGAAGTACATACCACATAAATTTCCACAAGTATTCTTCATTCCCCTCCAACACTTATGTCTCCTAGCTCTTGCCACTTTTACTAAGTCTCTAGAACAAAATTTCATCTAATTTAAATATCTTTTTCATAATTTTAAATAATTTTAGTGTGATACTCATTGTGATTTTAAATGATTTAAATACTCATCTATATATGAAGTTTCTGTCAAACTTTGCAATTTGTATGATACTCATTGTGATTTATTTTGTTTGGTTGAATGCTCATCTTTTTTTCGTATCTTAATTCATTAATACATGTCTAAATAATGAGATCAATATTCACCGTGCAACGGGGTAAAAACGCTAGTAAAATAGAGAAATAAGATGATATGTAACGAAAATAAAATATGAGGTTGAAGAAATCAAAATTAGCCATATAATAAGTACGGATTCATGATATCACGGATCATGCTCATGAACACGTGTAATGCTGGATTTGTAACTGGTAATTAATATATCTAATTCTACTATGATATGAGGATCTATGTGATCTTCTTTTTTCTATTCAAATAGAACCTTTTATTTTCACTTTTAAACTTGATTTGTTTGGGTGATTAATTTAGGCAGCTGCCACGAATGTAGCTAAGGGTGTAATCCACTATCAAAGAGCAATACTACAATATGTCAATATATGCTTATTTTATGCGCGCGTGCCATCCATTAGATTATATGGTATAATAATGAGTAATGATATATACACACCTCAATTTTAAAACACTTCATTTCCACCACTTTTTGTTTCTATCTCTCTCCTCTTATCATCTATCACATCTCATACTTTCTCTCTCTTACTTTTTTCTTTCTTCCTATCTCTCTCCTCATTCCACCTCTAACACCTCAAAAAGAGGTGTGTATCTAACATTATTCTATAATAATCACAAGTCACCTTCAAGCTCCAGGGGAATATGACATCAGAGTTATCACCAGATCCAGCTATAGAGAGTATTCTCTTGTATCACGACACACATTACTCCAGGACCATCTTTTCTTCTCCTTTACCATTAATTAACCAGCTATGGCAAAGTACAAATTAAATGGCAAACCATTAACATATCCATACAGTATTAGTCTATCAAAAATTCATGTTACACGGCATAAGCTTAATAATAGCAATTTTAGCACAATTAAAATATGCTTTAGCAGTTGTTAGAAACCCTGCTAATATATTTGCAAAGGTTAAAAATTCTTGCTGAACTGTATGTCAATTGAACGTTCACTAAAAAATGAGTGAATGTACACATATAATCACTCTTACTCCACTGTGTGAGATTCACATTGATTGATCATGAAAAACCTTTATAATTGGAATATATGATATGGAGCTACTAGCTAGTGTATAAGTGCTCCCTCTTTTCAAGTTCGAATTGGTCATCATCACACACAAGACCTCAACATGTGGACAGTACTTATAGGCCAAGAGGAGACCAGCAATGGGTTTGAACGTGCAATCTGATTTTCATAAGTTGAGAAATTTGATGTCGGTGTCAATGTAAAACTTATGATGAACTAAATTTTATATTTATATCCCAATTTTCTTCACATCGGGTTTTATATTTTTTTCATTGAACAAATAAAACTAACCTGTTTTAAAAACTACATACAACATATTAAAAAAAACAGAGGATCAGGAGTGGCACTGGCGGTTCAAACCGCCACCATAGAAGACTAAGCGGCGATTGAGAACTATTGGGAATTTGGGCTCCCTTCCTATGTAGAGAAAGACTCAATATGAGCAAGCTCATTTGTCTCACTTAAATAAGTGGAGAGGGGTCTGCTATGGCATATTAGAGAGAGGTCTGATTTGGCAAGAAAAAGCAAAAAGAGAAAAGTAAGAGAGAAGAGAAGAAAACCTGGTTCGCACAAACCCAGACTAGTCAGACGAGATTCGCGATTACTCGTTCATTCACCGTCGGATCGGGACAAAAGGCAAGAAGGCCATGGAAAACAGGTGGATTTATAGGGTGAAGGAAGAAAGTAATTCTACATCTCTGAGGTACAAAGCTAGATTGGTGGTGTAAGATTTCAGACAGAGGAAGGGTGTTGATTTCAATGAAATTTTTTCTCCTGTGGTGAAGATGTCATCCACTAGAACTGTGTTGAGTTTGGCTGCTACTATTGATTTGAAGGTAGAGCAAATAGATGTGAAAACTGCTTTCCTTCATGGTGATTTGGAGGAAGAGATTTACATGAAGCAACCTTATAGTTTTCTTGTTGAAGGCAAGGAAGACTATGTTTGCAAGTTGAGAAAGAGCTTATATGGCTTGAAGCAGGCTCCACGTCAGTGGTACAAGAAGTTTGAGTCTGTTATGTGTGAGCAAGGCTACAAGAAGACTACTTCTGATCATTGTGTCTTTATTAAAAAGTTTGTTGATGATGATTTCATTATCCTGTTATTGTATGTTGATGACATGCTTATTGTTGGGAAAAATCCATGATTGACAGGTTAAAGATGCAATTGAGCGAGTCATTTGCCATGAAAGACATGGGAGCTGCTAAGCAAATTCTTGATATAAGAATCATGCGTGATAGAAAATAGAAGAAATTTTTCATGTCACAGGAACACTATGTTAAAAGAGTGCTACAGAGGTTCCATATGCAAAAATTTAAGGCGATAAGCACTCCTCTTGCTCCTCATTTTAAATTGAGTGCAAAACAGAGTCTTTGAAATGAAGCTGAAAAATCAGATATGCAACGGGTTCCTTATGCATCTCATGTGGATAGTTTGATGTATGAAACGGTGTGCACAAGACCAGATATAGCGCATGTTGTTGGTACATTCAGTAGATTTATGTCTAATCCAGGTATAGAGCATTGGAATGCTGTGAAATGGATTTTGAGGTATCTTTATGGTATTAGTAGTTTGAGACTTTGTTTTGGAGGTGATAAGCCTACTCTTGTGGGCTATACTGATTCTGATATGGCTGGAGACATTGATTCCAGAAAATCCACTTCAGGCTACTTGATTAAGTTTGTAGGGGGAGCTGTGGCATGACAATCCAGATTGCAGAGGGGTGCTGCATTGTCCACTAGTGAGTCAGAGTTCATTGTCATTACAGAAGTATGCAAGGAATTGATTTGGTTGAAGAAATTCTTGCAGGAGCTTGGTTTTGTTCAGGACAAATACTTGTTATTTTGTTATAGTCAAAGTGCGATTCATCTTGGTAATAATCCAACTTTTCATTCTACGTCCAAACACATTTATGTGGGGTATCATTGGATACGCAGTGCATTGGATGCTGGGTTGTTGGAATTGGCCAAGATTCATACAGATGATAATGATGCTGATATGATGACAAAGGCATTACCGAGAGGCAAGTCTGAAACTTGCTGTGAGATCGCTGGTTTGGCGGTCCTCTCTACATAGCTGTGAGGGGGAGACTTGTTGGGGTTTTGGGCTCCCTTCCTATGTGGAGAAATACCCAATATGAGCAAGCACATTTGTCTCACTTAAACAAGTGGAGAGGGGTCAGATAGGGCATATTAGAGAGAGGTATGATTTGGCAAGAAAAAGCAAAAATAGAAAAGTGTGAGAGAATAGAAGAAAACATCACTACAGCATTTTTGCCCTTCTGCCGCGGACGAAAAACCGCGGGCTGATGTTAAAAAACCGTGGCTGAAAGCTTACGCCGCGGTTCTGCCACGGTTTCCATGTCGCAGTGTATGTGGCCGTGGCCAAGCTCAAGTGCCACGGTTTTGTCAATTTAAAGCCACGGTTTACTCAAAATCTTAATGCCACGGTTTATATAATACCGCGTTTGGAAAACCGTGGCTTTGGAAATTTGAACCGCGGTTATTTAACAAGCTAATGCCACGGTTTCTTTGTGCCTTAAATGCTACGGTTTACTAATGCCTTTTTTGCCACTGTTTCTTAACCGTTGTCATTATAGTGGTTTTTAGAAATCTTTATGCCACATTTCTATTTACTTTTTAGAACCTTTTAAGCTACATTTTTTCACTTGCGCTTGCAATCTAACATTCAAAATTCGTGTACCCCATGTCCTTCCCATTATGTTCAACATTCATGTTATGTCAATTCTTTTGCACGATTATTTATAATGTCTTCTAACGACAACTTGGATCACCCCAAATAACATTTAAGATAACTACAAGAATGAATAACTATAGTGGATAACATCTCGAGTATTTAAAAAGTTAACATCTCAGACCAACCATCTCAAGATTCAAATCCACATGTAACTTAAGTGGACAACTATACTAATGAATAAGAGTAAACAATACAATAATACATCACTTATGGAACACACAATCAGTAGCTACAAGCAGTTGGACTTGGACCTGATCAAAAATAAAAACCTTCCGATAATGGACATGGTTATTCCCTTGGGATACATAAGTTACTGCCCTGTATCCAAGCACCTTGCCCCGGTTGAAGCAATCCCTGCAGACCCAAGATTCTCCAGGATTAAAAAAATTATGAAAATAAGCAAACATGGAAATTAAGTATTTTAGGATACCAAAATCTGAAAATCGTTTGTCACTATTGCTATTAGAACCAGTCTTCCTGATATATCCCAACTACTCATCACATGACCCATTTTTCATTGGGCTTGTTTAAGAAACCTATGTATAGTTTTGGATAGTTTTGAATAATCATATATAAGTAAAAAGAAAAATATAAAGATAACAGTTATATCACAAAATACTCAAAAGCTAATGTCAATTTTATCACAGCTAAGCAAAGCATGAACTACAATATACATTTTATAAGAAAAAAAAATCAAATTCCAATGGAACATAAGCGACAATAGATTTTAGTTCAGAAGCCCAAAGAACCAATAACAAAACCACACTCGCAGACACAACACAATAGCCATGATAAAAGTTTAGAAATTTAAGGTTGCAATAGTCATTGATGATGGATACCTTGAGGATGTTATCACCAGGGTATACAGAAGATGTTGTTTTTGCTAGTGGGGCTTTGATGGAGGAAGAGATAGAGAAAAGAGAGTCTCTACCAGAGGGTCCTGATGACTGAACTTGAAGTCCTACCAAATTGGAGAGATGGTGTTGAACAAATTCGAGACATGCTATGAAACAAGGCCTGAAGTGGATGATTGTCAGACATGTTAGTTGATAGCTGAGTTGGGGACAGCCAACATAAGAGAACAAAAAAAAGTAACAATCACATTCAGCATAGCCATATCCCATCATTAAAACTAAAATTAAATCAAACCATATGAATTACATGTATTATATATTATCAGCTTGTAAAGCTACTGACATTGAAGCATAAGAACTTATCATAACAAACACAGATAAAAGCAAAGAGATCCTACTGCATAATTAAAATCAATGGCAGCTTCCTGAACCAGGATACCCAGTTATCTAGTTTATTCAATTTAATTAAGAAACAATGGGTGAGAAGCCAATACAAGATATTGAATTTAACCAACACTCCCAACCCTTTTCTCACATCCCTTCTCTCTCTGTGTTGGAAAAGCTCACTCTTTTACATACCCACTAGTCTTACCTTGAAAAAAAATCCAACCTTTGACAACTCTGAT
This sequence comes from Lotus japonicus, assembly GCF_012489685.1. Taxonomy (NCBI): domain Eukaryota; kingdom Viridiplantae; phylum Streptophyta; class Magnoliopsida; order Fabales; family Fabaceae; genus Lotus; species Lotus japonicus. Next base: position 56,054,349 of record NC_080043.1, on the reverse strand, counting down.
TGATCACCATGATTGTTAGTATCTAGAGTTGCAACATCTTGTGCAATAGTTCTGTTGCTTACAAATTATGTAGCATCATCTCCTAATTAAATATAAATAACTAAATTGATGCAAAAAGAGTGTATGCGACTGTGTGAACACAATTTTCCCCCTTATTACTAGCTATTTTGTACTCTACAGACTACATAAAATGCAAAAGAGGAACTCCATGAACTCTTGAACAATCAAATGAAATCCACTCAACGCCTAATAAATAATGAGAAGAGTGTACATGATAAAGAGGGTTACCCATGGAGAACAAGAGGAGAATACCGGTCAACACATTGAACCACTCTTTATCCACGTGATGAGAATCAGTGGGGTTGATGGTTGATCTCGTTGCTCTCGTCGCAGAGGAAGAAGACCGGACACATGGCAAGGGTTGATGGCTCACGTCGCTTGAGATCGAAATCGCTCACGAGTACTTGAGATCGAAGATAATCGGTGGAGGGAGAAGGGTCACCCGAGATGAGGGAGCCAGATGAGCGGTGCCGGCGGAGGGAGGAGGGTCACGATCAATCGAGATGGAGAAAGGTAGGGTTCATAATCTTTCTCTTTTTCATCGTGAAGTTCTAATGAGAGTGAGTGTGCTGTTAGGGATTTGATTTGGGATTTTTCTTGTTTTATTACTTTTAAATTTTTTAATGAAAAATTGGCAGAAGGAATTTTTTTCTGTCAAAAAAAGATGTAAATTTTTATTCCACGGTTATATTAATGATATGAGGTTTCCACGGTTGCTAAAGCGTAGCTATAAATCGTCCACAATTACTGAACCGTGGAATGAAATGTAGATGCCACGGTTTTCATCACCTATGGTCATCTAGCGTCCACACTTATCGAACCGTGGCATATATTATACTTAGGCCACGGTTTTTTCTCCGTTGAAGAATTAAGCGTGGTCTAAAGTGAAAAATGTTGTAGTGCATGGTTCGCACAAACCCAGACTTATCAGACGAGATTCATGATTACTCCTTCGTTCACCGTCGGATTGGGCTGAAACTTTTACAACAGGTCTGTGACTCATAGTACCTTATTTTGGACGGTTGGATCGACGAGAGGTTGCCTGAGATGGGAGAAATTGGGCGCGGACAGTAGCAGTGTTTTTTAGTTTTTCAGATTCTCTAAGTTCTCTATTTGAGTTTCTTGCTTTGTTGTTTGGCCAATTGGTAAGCTACATGTGAGTTGAACACCACATCTTTCACCCAAAACCTTAAGTCATTAGGTGTTAAACTGCTCAAATTTATCTTTATCTTCCAATGTGAGGCTTACTTACACTTGATATCACAGTATCAAAATCCTACATTTCGCTTTATTGCTCGTACCACCGCTAACATAACCGTTTGAGTGTTCTTTGCGGGAATTCCCCCGACGGAGCACTCCCGCAGCACAAGCGCATAACTCACTGATATTGTACCTTAGGCTTAAGCTTCACCCGTTGTACCCGTAGACAGTGGCGGAGCTTTGAGTTCACATAGAGGAGCCTTAGCTCCTCCAAACAATCTGAAAAATTCATTTATATATATGCTACTTCATACAATTGATTATTTAAATGATATGTTATATAGATTGTTTGAAACTTTAGCTTGTTTCATAGTGTAACGTGACAAGCTAAGTGACAAACTTTACCAAAGATAAAAAACAATATTTCTTTTATGTGAGTAGCTTGTACATTTTTATTTATTAAGTATGACAGTATGAGATTTGCATTTTAGTTGCTAGACTCTTAGTACAGAACATTTTCCTTACAAAAATATGATCAATTTTATAGATGAGAGTTTATAGAATGTTAATAAGACTTTAGTGTTTTCTAAAATATAGAAGGGTACCGGTAGTGATGAAATTTTGTTAAAATGGTAACCTCAAGTAGTTTATAAAAAAAAATCAAACTACTGAAATAAACTCATCATTTATTAAACACTTTAAAAGAGCTTTTAAACTATCAAATAAGTTTTATACTAGCTAAAAAGTCTTGTCAAACATAGCCTTAGGATTTGAACCAGTCGGTTGTGAAACTTATCTTAAGCTTTAATTATGGTATTTTAGGTAAGCTTTATATATAGTTAGTTGTGTTTTTATGTGATTTTAATGATTACTTTTGTATAAATTAAAACACCTATGTACTTGAACTAATTTTTTCATAAATTTTTTATTTTGCTGATATTAAAATATTGATTTTATATATATTTAAGACTATTTTGGCCCCTTCAATATTTTTGGTGAAGTTCCGCCACTGCCCGTAGAGAAGCCGTATCCCAGCCCTGAGACACTCTTTATTTCCATGGACCTCAGCTTTATCACATGATACTGTAATACACCACTGCATATACGTGGCTTAGAAAATTAAACTCAGTTATATACAAAATATATTATATGTTCTTATATTTTTCCTGTGGAAACTTCACATACATGATGCACAAGGACAATGTTGAACATCGAAATTTCCATCTCTCATGTCACTTTGAATAATTCCCAGTGCATTGTACGCGGTTGTTTAGCCATCTACAAAACATGCTAATGGCGAACCTAATTTTGTGGTGAACCAACAATCAAGCATGAAGAAAAAGGCACATACAGTTCCTTCCAAATTCAGGGGGTTCTTTCCTTAGGGATAATTATATCTTCACACCTCACTTTTGAGGTGTGGAGAGGTGGAAGAAAAGAGAGATAGAAAAAAAAAAAAGAGAAAGTAAAGATGTGATATATGATTTGATTGATAAAAAATAGAGAAATAAATAAAATGGAGGTGAAAAAGAAGTGGAGAGGTGTGTATATATCATAACTCGTTCAGCTACGTGCTTTCACCTTTCTCGCACCACAAGATGCTATAAACTGTGGCACACCTAAAAAGACTAACATTTGAGTCGTTTTCTAGCTAATTCTTTGAGATTTGAGAAAGTCAACATTAAATAGCATTATCATATCATGTTTTATATATTATCATCATGTTACTAAATCAAGACAGACCAAATCTGGGTTTTGGCTTCAGTGGGACAGCTGAAAACTGTCTCACCGTGGTGCAGTTTATTTTCAACCGTTCGATATAATATTAAAATAATAAACGGCACAGATATAATTAATTTTAAATGAACATTTACATAAACACCCTTTTTCTTTCTCCTGTTTATTTTCCTTTTTCCTTTTCTCTCCACCCACATCCACCGCACCACCATGTCTGACCCATCCCTGATCTTTACAGCTTCTCAGACTGTGTTCATACACCCCCATTCCTACCCTTCTTCCTCTCCCCCTCCTCCCCCCATCGCACCCCAACCCCCTTCTCCATCCCACATCCACCTACCTGTCCCCACATGCCAAAAACGATGGAGGGGAATGGGTTTCCTATGACTATGAGAGTGTAAAGGTGCAATCTTGAGGAAGGGAAAGAAGAAATTGGTGTAGCAGAAGAGGCAAAAGAGGAACTTGAGGCAATAATTTGATGATTATTGTGGATGCATGTGAATAATCACAGATCTTTCTCTTTCGGTGACAGATCTCGCAGGAAATTTTGAAAAGGGAAGGAAGAGATAGAGGAGGAGGAGGAAGGCAAAGAATGGGAAAGGTGGAGGAGGGAAGCAGAGAAAGGGGAAACGAAAAAACTCATGCCACCAGATCTCTGTTGTTAGCGGTTGAGGCAGAGGGGAAAGGATAAAGGGAGAAAAATGGAATTTTATTAGTAATTAGGGGTATTTGTGTCTTCACAATGAAATAATTGAACTGCACCACCGTGGTTCATTTTGTAACTGAACCACGGAAGACTTCGTCCCAAATCTGTAATGAGAAGATGGATGACATCAAATTACTCATAATGGCATATGTCCTTGTAATTGTTAACGCAAGGATATCCAATGTCTAGGCCACATGCTAATAAAAAAAGAGGGTCTTAATTTGGGGACCATTATGGTAGGAAGTAAACCATTCCATGTTAGTATTTGCTCAAGATAATTATCGAGGGCACAATAACCATGCAAATTTTATCTTTTTAAGTAACTTACCCGAATATAATAAGGGTTCCCCTAATATGCACCACTTTTAGAGTGGTGCAATTTTACACTACTTACTTAAACGGTTATAGCAGGTCAACACATTATTTTTTTAAAAAAATATCATTAAATTTTTTTATATATTAAATTTATTTAAAATGGATGTGTTGACCTGTTATAGCAGGTTAAAAAAAAAGTGTTGTAAAATTACACCACTCTAAAAGTGGTGCATATTAGGGGTCACCATATAATAAATATATAACCTCATTCTTTATGAACTTTTTTTATTACAAGATGAAAATCATCCTTTATAAACTAATAAAACTAATAAAATTTGATCATAAATAGAAACTAATATAATTTAAGCTAAGTGTTCATGCACTGAAACCAATAGATCAAACTATGTCAAATAATTTCTCTACGTAACTTAGTACTCCCTCCGTTCCAAAACTATTGTAGTTTTAACTTTTTTTCTTTGTTCCAAAACTATTGTTGTTTTGCATATCCAAAGCACTTTATGATGCTTTCTTCCTTTTATACCCTTTATTAAATAAATACTCCACAATAATATCCCATGATAATTACCACCTACTTTATTGAACCAATTTCTTAGTGTTCCACCGTCTAATTAATTGAGCCATCACTTCTTATGTTTTCAAGGACCAGACGTAAATAGACATAAAGAAGGAAGATTGATCAACATGATAATCTCTTCAACATAAAGGAAAACCAAGAGTTAACTCTAGCAATTTAGCAGGAAAAACAAAAGCTGGAGTATTGTCAAATGAGTATTGGAAAAACAATATGGTTTGTACGTTGAACCATTTAATGGAAAAACAAAAGCTGGAGTATGAAGAGTCACTTTTGTTTGTGAGGGTGTATGGAACAAATGAATACATTAAATGCTTTTGTTAAATGTGTTGAGTAATTAGAGGATGTTCTTTGTGGAAAATTATGCAAGTATAAATGATGTACACAAAGATAAATAAGGGCATTTGAGTCAAAATATTTACCTAATGATGAGTTCTTAAACTGTGTGAAAAAACTAAAACTGCAATAGTTTTGGAACGGAGGGAGTAGTATGCAAATAAATTTGAGCTTTCTTTCACCAATATTTCCTTTAAATCAATGATATCTCATAAATGAGGATATCAAATTAGTATCTCAATATTAATGAATGAGTACTCACTCTTCAAGCTTAATAAGCATAAATGCTTACATATTTGGAAGACTGGCTTTGAACAATTGCAAGCTATCACTTATCGTAGCCCGACCTAGGGAAGAGCAAACAAAGCAACTCCACTAAACATGACTCCAGCCTTAAATCGAGAGATTGTGCACGAGCCAAGGAGACATGTAACTCTCAGATTAAGTAGCCGCATGTAACCCTCGTAAGATCTGAAGGTCCGTCTTCAACAACTTCAGAGGGATGTTAAAACATAGGCTAATTTGCGGGAAATGCGAGAAGTTGAGCGTGAGCTCGATGTTCTACTGGAAAGGGACGAAATTTGGTGGTGTCAGAGGTCGAGGGCATCTTGGTTAAAGCATGGAGACCGAAACACCAGGTTCTTTCATCAGAAAGCAAACCAGAGGAGGAGAAGGAACCTGATTTAGGTTATCACTGATAATGACGACCGTGAGGTGGAGGATGATGTGCATATCTCTCAGGTTCTTATGAATTACTTTCAGGGGATTTTTACCTCCTCAAACCCCTCGGGTATTGATGAGGTCACCTCTTTGGTTGCTAGTAGAATCAGTCCGAGCCATCTTGTAACTATGGGGGAACCTTTCACCAGAGAGGAAGTGGAAGCAGCTGTCTTCCAGATGCACCCGACAAAAGCCCCAGGTATGGATGGTTTTCCAGCTTTATTTTACCAAAAATATTGGCATATTGTTGGGGATGATGTGTCCCGTTATTGTTTAAGCGTTCTAAATGATTTGGAATTGCCTGCTACTTTGAATAAAACTTTGTTGGTCTTGATTCCAAAAATTAAGGAGCATTTGCATGCTACGCAGTACAGGCCTATAAGCCTCTGTAATGTCATTTTTAAAATCATTACCAAAACAATTGCTAACCGTTTGAAGCTGATATTGCCTGACTTAATTTGTAACACTCAGAGTGCTTTTGTGCCGGGTCGTTTGATCACGGATAATGCGTTGATTGCGTATGAGTGTTTTCACTATATGAAGAAGAAAATTTCTGGCCGGAATGGCATGATGGCTTTGAAGCTCGATATGTCTAAGGCATATGACAGAGTTGAATGGTCATTTTTACAGGCTGTTTTGACAAAAATGGGGTTCCCCACTCATTGGGCGAAACTCATAATGAATTGTGTGTCCAATGTGGAATTTTCTATTATGCTTAACGGCAACCCCCAACTGGTGTTTTCCCCTTTAAGAGGTTTAAGGCAGGGTGACCCGTTATCCCCATATCTGTTTATCATTTATGGGGAGGTGTTCTCTGCTCTTATTCAAAGGTCTATTGCTTCTGCTTCCTTACATGGTATTAAAATTGCGCATAATGCACCTGTGGTCTCTCATTTATTGTTTGTAGATGATAGTATCTTTTTGCTCGACCTAATGCTCAGGAGGCTGAGACGGTGAAAACTATCCTAGCTACCTATGAGCGAGCGTCAGGACAAATGATTAATTTGGACAAGTCAATGCTTTTAGTTAGCCGAAATGTGCCTCAGAACCGCTTTTATGAGCTTAAACAGCTTTTGGATGTTAAGGCAGTGGAAAACTTTGATAGATATTTGGGCCTACCAACTATTATTGGTAAGTCTAAATCTCAAATTTTTCAATTTGTTAAGGACCGTGTGTGGAAGAAGCTAAAGGGTTGGAAAGAGGGTTCTCTTTCGAGGTCAGGGAGGGAGGTTTTAATTAAATCTGTAGCTCAGGCTATCCCTTCTTATGTTATGTCTTGCTTTATACTTCCTAATGCTCTTTGTGCAGAGATTGAGATTATGATCTCCAAGTTCTTTTGGGGAGGAGATGTTACAAAGCGAGGCCTACACTGGACTAGTTGGAGCAAATTATGTCGCTCTAAATGTGATGGCGGGCTTGGTTTTCGTGACCTTCACGCTTTCAATACTGCCTTGGTAGCTAAAAATTGGTGGCGAATTTATTCCCATCCGGAGTCTCTGTTTGCTCAAATTTTCAAGGGAGTGTACTTCCCGAAGGGGTCCTTAGTCAAGGCTAAGAAAGGTTGGCGCCCAAGCTATGCTTGGTCGAGTATTTGGAGTACTAGGTGGGTTTTTGAACGGGGTGGCCGATGAAAGATTGGTGATGGCTGATTGGTAGATGTGAGACAGGACAATTGGTTACCGCATGGGTCTCCTATTATTTATAGTGAGGATCTTTTGGTTGAATTAAATACTAATATTGTTTCTGATTTGCTTTTGAATCAGGGTAGAGTGTGGAATAGAGAACTTGTTGAGCATATTTTTTGCCCTAACACTGCTTTGCAGATTCTCTCCCTCCCGTTGTCAGTGCACGGAGGTGTAGCAGATTCCCTTTTTTGGCCAGGTTCTATGGATGGCGCTTATTCCTCGAAACTTGGGTACTCTTTCATTAGGGACCATGACGCAAGGGCTCAGACATCTGCTTCTTTGGCGGTGTCTCCTTTGCCTGCCAATCTTTGGAAAGTCTTCTGGAGATCTTATGCATTACCAAGGTGCAAAGACCTCCCTTGGCGTGCTTGTTGTTCCCTCCTTCCAGTCCGTGATTCGTTATGGCGGAGGGGGGTGGAGGTTGACCCCACATGCCCTTTGTGTGGTGAGGAGAATGAAACTGTGAGTCATCTTTGGCTCAAATACCCTGTGTCTAAATGTTTTTGGTTTACTCACTCACTTGGCCTTCGTTTGGATTCTTTTTCATCTTTATCTGAGTTTCTATTACAGTTTTTAGCTGGTGCTGATGATGGAGCCATTTCCCAGTGGCAGACGGCTTCCTACGCCCTGTGCGAAGCACGTAACAGGGCTATCTTTCAGGACAGACCTTTCTCCTGTGATGAGGTGATCCAGTGGGCGATTCGACTTGAGGTGGTGGATGATCTGACGCCGGCTCCCATTCTTTCCGCGTCTGAGCAGTTGGCGAGGTGGTCTCGACCTCCCCAAGGGCTCTTTAAAATTAATCTTGATGGTTCATGGAGATCCAACTCAGCAACGGGTTTAGGCATGGTGGCTAGAAACCATGAGGGTTTGATTCTTGCAGCAGCGGCAGATTTGGTGGAGAGGACGTCTTCAGCATTAGTGGCGGAAGCCTTGGCGCTTCGTTGGTCCATTGGCTTAGCTATCTCTCTTGGCTTCAGGCGGGTCTGTTTGGAGACGGATTGTCTCAATCTTTTCCAGCTATGGAAAAAACCTCCAGATGGGAGGAATTATTTTGCTACTATTCTTCGTGATTGTTTTCAGTTTTGTCGTTCTTTTGATTTTATTTCCCTTTCATTTGTTCGCCGTTCTGACAATATTGTGGCTGACTATTTGGCTAGGAATGCCTCCTCATTCGCCGGTTGTGTGGATTGAGGAGGTCCTACTTGAGGTTGATACTTTTGTAACCGCAGACATTTTGTCTTCTATGCCCCCGTTTAATATATTGCAGGAACTATTCAAAAATAAAAGTAAATCACATAATAAATTAAATATGAAACAACTAATTAAAAGCCCAAAACACCATTTTAAGTTTATTTAAGCCTAAAATAACAAAGATTTGACGTCTTCACTTTCACTCTCACACTGATACTAATTGACTGACTTCCCTTCTTCTTATAAGGCCACATTGTATTGACCTTGGCACTAATATGATAACTAATATTGTAACACCCCGATTTCGGTGGCGTCACTTTAGTAACAAAAAATAAACTTAATGCGGAAAAACGTGAATATTTTTTTTTCGTCGATAATATAAACAAGACTGAAATAAATAAAACGCAAATGCAAAAGACAACAGAACTAATATACAATATAAATTACAGCCCCCGCTGTAAGTAGCAACCTCGTCACGAGTAACCTCCAGTGACGGTAGAAGAAAAGTGTAACGCCCGTAGGCAATATGTACAGACTGAAAGTAAAGGTGAAGTGTCCGCTACACAAACCTCAAAAATGAGAACGAGTTAGCCCAATCGGCCTAAAAGAAGACCTCCTAAGTCCAACCAACTCTCTGTGATTCCCGTAAAGAAACCACACAAAAAGCTATAGGTGGGAAACTACCCTGTCCCCAAAGAAACAAATAATGGTCAGAGCTAAGACTCTACTCCTACACTAATCCTATCTCGAGGAGCTCACACCAGCACTAAGACCTACATGCTAGCATGATCGTCGTCTGAATCTGAATCCAGAACGACCAAGTCTACGTACACTACCCGTCCTCCTCTCGCAACCGCAATGCGCTCCGGTGCTGGCCTCTCGGGCTTAGGGCCCGAACCATGATCATCAGTGATAGCAACGGTGGGTGTGCTGGACTCTGAAGAATGCACTCCCACAGGCTCCTCCTCTGAGGGGTCCTCATCATCAGAAGATGACGGTGATGGTGGTGCTCCCACTCCTGGGCAGTGCACGTCGGGCGGCAAGTTGAAACTGATAGTGCACCTCCTCAGCACTCCTTCCATCAAGTGTCCTACTCTGTCTACTCGATCCTCCATGATCCTCCCCGAGTACGTCGCGCGATGGCTAGCGGGGTCAACCACCCACGCGCCGGGGTCATCCTGATCTATCATCTCATATCTAGTCCCCCCCGAAGGGTGGACCATCGTGAACCAATCCGCTAAATACATCTGACAATAGGCGTAGTCCGCCAAAACAGACACAGAAGATGCGAGGGTCAACTCCAAAGAATTATGTAAATAATAGCACCGATAGATACAAATAAGAGAATAGCCTCTTAGGCTTATAGCTAGGCATAGCATCCTAGGGTTGTATATTCCCTAATGAATGTACGACAGTAATAACAAATAGCATGCATCAAATAGGATTAACAATTATCAATCACACTCAGCAACTAAGTCAGTATGCATGTTGCATGAAATGCAAATGACGGTTAACCCAGTTAACCAAATGCATTCCGGAAAGGATGGACATCAACGGATCAGCCCTAGCACCAGCCACGGTGGGACCATTTCGGCCCGCGTACCTCTTATACCAACAACAACGGTAGTCAGATCAGCATAAAACCCGAAGGCCTGCCATTTCGGTCTGCTACTAAGAGTCGCCTAATAGCGCTCTTACGCGGAAATCCGGGTCTTATGACCATTTTGGAATCCACCGAGGTCCGAAGTCCGTCTCGTGTTAATACCTCATTAATGGTGCATGAATGCGAAATGATTAGCCAAACAACGTCTCCGACCTCACCCAACACGTCGCCACGTGTTCTAGCTAAATTAATGTCTCTAAAAGCTCACCCTAAGGTAAAGTCGATTCTGCGACAAAAGACACTTCTTTACAACAACACATTCTCTCATGATGATCTCCAAATCATCCAACTCATCTCCATCCGTTGGTCAAAACTGCTCAACGAGCAAAGAGTATCAACATACTCGGAAACTACCTGTTTCCCGGCTTATCTCTCGGATAGCCTAACAACACAACTGCTCCCAGAGCACAAGAGTACCAACATACTCAAAACTTCTTAACATTCTCAACACTTGGATCCGACGACACTTCTCGCTTTCCCAAAACTAAGATTTGAAACCCTAAGCTTTCCTTCGAGATTATTATCATTACTTAAAGGTTTAGAGGTTGTTTAATGTCTTATGAGTTTTCCTTACAATTTAATTTCCTTTTAGTCTTATCGCAAATCTTATGAGTTTTCAACATCCCATAATCCCAATTAACTCCCCGAGAATGTCTCGATCCACATAACCATAACAAGGCCCGAATCTCATTCGTCCTATCAAACTTTCCCCAAAGTCTCAAAATAAAATCGGCATGACCTGCCCGCTATTCTCACTCCTCAGTACCACAGATATGAGTGAAAGACATAGTTAAATCAGTACAGTCAACATACATGTCATATATCAACACATTCTAGAATAACCACGTAGCACTTAGCATATAAAGCATGCATCACACATCCTAGATTACCCACTTAGCACGTACCATGTAATTCAATCTCAAAAACAGTCAGTAGATGAATCATCTACATTGTCAGCCGAAGCCTCAGAAAACATTTTTCCAGTCAAACACAAACAAGTGCATAAACAGTAAATCAATGTCGAATGCGTCGACCCTAAGCTGTAGATTCTCCAGGATTGTCCTCGAAAGTTCCTACACAATGTGCTCCTTGATCTTCAGGAAATTCTTCAAAAGAACCTTTAGAGTAAAACCACAGAATTCCATCAAAAACTATCAGAAACTCAGTAATCAATACTCACTAAGGTTACACGAAGTAGCATATACTCCGAGGTACGATAATCTAGCGCGAAAGGACAAGTTTTTGAAACAAGAATTTTCTTCCTCCCCCCTTAGGGTGCTCGGCCACTATTGGTAATTAGGTGGGTCGATTTTTCTTCGATCAAACTTGGTTCCTAGGTTATTATTAGTCGTAACTAAGGGTATTCTAAACTCGGAAAAATTATCGGATCGAAAACTGTCGCAGGGGTATTTTGGTCAATATTTTTAGCTCAGAATTTCAAAACTGAAATTTCGAAAAACAAATTGGATGGGGAGGTCACCAACGAAGTTTATGACAACTAATCCTACTAGCACTAAGCTAAGGCGATAGTTTTCAGTCCAAAGGACGAAGCTTTGTCCCAAAATGGGTATTTTAAGCAGAATTGAAACTCGACGGTAGTTTTTCGAGAATCGGCGCAGTATTATTAGCTAAACATACTCTTGGGCACGTAGGGAAGATGTTTAGATAGAAAAATGAAGTTATCAGGATAGTTTTGCAAAAACCTCAAAATTAGGAGCACAGAAAGACGTAGAGAAAAGCTATGGAAAAGACGATCAGAGGTAAGGATTAGCGACTATACCTCGATACCTTCAAGCAGCAACTGTTGAATCAACGATCAAGCAAGAAATGAAGAAAATCTTCTCTTCTCCCTCCTCTAGCAAACTCGCGGCCTCTTGGAAGAAAATGGGTGAGTTTTGTGATTTTTTTCTCATTTTCATGCTATATATAGAGGTTGGAAAAACGCGGGAAAATGAAAGTTTCGCGATTCCGATTTTTCCGGCTTCATTCTCCGTGAATTCTAAGATAGGTTTTGGCGACATAAATCCAAAACTCAAATGAGGTTTCCTTGTATTTTAGGTGACTAATGCAAAGTCGATGTAAAACTATTTTACCCGATAAGTTACTTTTTGCATCGAATGTCGGAAGAGAAAACTTCCTTCTGAAGAAAGATTGAAATCATCAAGAGAAATGGGTGTACGCGTGTGGAATCTTCATTTGAAGCTCCGAATAGAAAAAGTTTTCATTGTCGGTTGATTCTAGGGTTTTGAACTATCAGGGTTTTAGTTTCGGCAAACTTCCGAGGATTGGAATCGGACGTTCGTAGATTCTAGGGTTTCTCCTCGAAACGATTGTCGTATAAGGAATACGAGAAGTTCTAACATTTCTCTGAAGATTTTTGGAATTAATTTCCATCGTGACTTTAAGTGAAAACTAGCTATTTACTAGGGTTTCTGACCTAGGTTTAAGCGTATATCGGTCGTGCTATACCTTTTATCTATTTTGATGAAATCCTTAGACTTTTCCTGAACTTTCTCCTTCACAAATTTATTTCATTTGGTAAACTCTTGTTCAGGTTTTCCCTTCACGATACATCAACCCTAATCGCGAATAAGAATTTTATTCACTTGGCATAAGTTTAAAAACTTGGGTCTTACAAATATCATTTTATAAATTCTTTAACCAATCAATCAAAATTAATGCTCGTAAATGAGCCCGCTCCAAAAAAGACACGCATTTTCCTTGACCTCACCCGACCTACTAAGAGACAGAGAAGCTGACCAATCTTTATTTTTCTTTAGTATATCGGAAAGCTAAATTATACCTTCGAGAGGTTGATATCGGGACCTTTCCCTCCCCAACTCATATGTCCCCTAACTTTTACCATTCGAACTATCATTTGGAGACAGCCGACCAATCTTTATACGTTTCAACAAGTAAACCAGGAATTACACAAAAGTTATAGAGTAAGTTATTCTCATGTCCTCTTAGAGCATCTCCAATGCTAGTTCTTAATTCTTAGGTCTTAGCACTATTCATGTGGGCCCGTACTGTCACATGTGCTTAAGCAACTTTTTGCAGATTTTGCTCCAACCATGAGTTCTTAGTTCTTAGCATTATTCATCCGGTCTCACAATACCATTATATTAATATTTTTATTTCCATATAATTTTGATTTAAATTTAAATGCTAATTCAATACTTAAATTAAATGAATGAGTGAGAAAAAATTAATTTTTTATGTTAAAAACTCAAAGTAAAACTTCTTATATAAGAACCTAGTTCATATTTTTAAGAACTAAGAACTCCACGTCATCCCCTCTGATAAGTGCCAAATCTACATAATTTTCATATCATTCTTGGGCACTTATTTAGGTTAGAAATGTGAAATAGCTATCAAATTTACCCTCAATTGTGAAGATATGGTTTAGTAGAGGTCCTTGGAGAATTCAAGTATTAATTATCAAATTTTGATGTAGGAATGAATTGGGAATGAAGATTGCTGCAAAGAGGCTTGAATCATAAGAAAGCATCAAAGAATAGTGCTTGGCTCAGAAGTTTGCTCAAGCCATCTTGCAACAGAAGGTGTTTTGTGCTTGGCTCAGAAGTTTGCTCAAGCCATCTTGCAACAGAAGGTGTTTAATGCTTGGCTCAGGAGTTGGCTCAAGCGAACATTTGGTCGCTTGAGCGGTCGAAAGGCGGTTCCCAGTTCTTCCTTCACGTTGAAGAAAGAGTTCGCTTGAGCGAACTTTGGACCGCTTGAGCGAACAAAACTGTTATAAAAAGAACAGACCATCGTATTTTACAGATATAGCGGAAAAATTAGGAAAAAGACTACAGAACTCGTAGAACAAAGGTGAAGAAGATAGTTTTGGACCTCTTTGATCATCCATCGACGTGGAAACGCTCAGCGGACGTCACAGATCGTCATCATCTTCTTGTTTCTCTTTGTAAGCCTTAAAGCATCCATGGAAATGGATTGCTAAACCCTTTGTGTTGGGATTGGATGTAGTCTTTTAACTTGAATGTATTCACTTTGATTTCCATGTATAAATTCATGTTTCTATGTGATGATTTCTGTGATCTATCTTGATCTTAATGCTAGTTTTAGAGTGATCAACTAGAACTTGATGTTAGATTTGATAAATTGGTGGAAACTAGTTCATTGAATCTGATATAGATGAGATCACCTATTGAATCTAAGGCCTAGGAATAGGGTTAGCTCAATAGTCAGATAACACTTAAGTTTAATGCTACTTGCTTTCTTAATTATTCAAGGAATTGATGATTAGTTAGTAAGTTGTTGATCTCTTTCATGAGGGAACTATGAAAAGGATAAGATGTGGTGTGATGGAATCGAACATAGGACATGGTTTGTTTATGGAATGATAAGAATACTGGAGAGTTAATTGATGAACTCCAATTCCAACCGTTTTCTCCGCTTGTTTAAAAATCGTTTATTGCTGTTTCTCTTAATTTTGCAACGTAGCGCAAAACAATCAACTAAACATTTCTTGACTCTTTGCTTAAGTGATTTAGCTAGAGAACGGCATTGTATTCCAATTCCCTAAGGACGATAAAAACTCTTTGCTATACTACGATTGAATCTTGAAGGATTCGAAAGTGGTTCAGTAAAAATCTTTCAACACCCTCCACTGGTTAAGAACTCAGTTCTTAGTTCTTAACTCAAAAATAAGAACTAATTAAGAACCTTGCATTGGAGATGCTCTTAGAGATCCTTCAATTATTTACACTCCCTACCATTTTATTCCAAAATTTACACCCTACTCCCATTTTATTTCATGTCCTCTTATAGTAATTACTGACGACTTCTTCCATCAGTAATTTTTGTTTAGTATATCGGAAAGCTAAATTATACTCTTCAGAGATTGATCTCGAGACCTTTCCCTCCCCAACTCATATGTTCCCTAACTCTTACCACTCGAACTATCATTAGGAGACAACCAACCAATCTTTATACGTTTCAACAAGTTTTTTTTTATAAGACAAAGAATTGTATTAAAAGGGAGTACAAGGGGTACTATTCTTCTATACGTTTCAACAAGTAAACCAGGAATTACACAAAAGTTATAGAGTAAGTTATTCTCATGTCCTCTTAGAGATCCTTCAATTATTTACACTCCCTACCATTTTATTCCAAAATTTACACCCGACTCCCATTTTATTTCACGTCTAATTACTGACGACTTCTTCCATCAGTAATTTTCAACGGTTTTTTCCATCGATAATTAACAACCGCCAATATTGTCGGTAATTGATTTGATCTACACAACAACATTCTTTTTACAGTGAATAAAAATTTTACTTTTTTGAAGCGTAATATCCTTATTTGCAGCAAAATGAGCATTTTGCGGCTTTCAAAACTACTATTACTATTTATAATTTATACAAACGTAAGAAGAAAAATGAGAAAGTGTGAGGAAGAGGTTCCTTAAACGTCTGTATATAGGTTACCAACAGCAAAAACTGTTTTTAACCCACGATAAAGTTTCCAAAAGTTCGCCAAGTTAATAATCAGCCAATGAAATTTGTTTACGCTATCGTTAAAGCCGCCTATAACTGGTATTCAATTCTTTTAGGCTTAATTGCACTTTTGGTCCCCTAACTTTAGTCATCTTGCGAAAATCGTCCCCAAACTTCAAAATTAGCAAAAAACATCCCTGAAGTTTATACCCGGTTGCAAAATTGATTTTCCGTTACACTTCCGTAAGAAACTAACGTTTTCTGGGTAAAAAAAATTAAAAATCCAGAAAATTCATAGAGTTTTCATCATCTTCAACAATATTCATCATCTTCATTCAAAACCCAGAAAATTCCACAAATAAAAATTACCTCAACCTTTTTTTTGAAATCACATGCTCTAAATCAAAATAATTCTGTTTAACAAGATTTAATGCAATTTACATGAAGATGTATGAAATGAACAAGCACAATCATGTTGAAGAGGCTTTTTATCCCTTTGTAATTTCTGCTCCTTACTCTTACAAAGCTTGGTTAAACTTTCATCATGTCCTTCTTCCTCAACAAGAACCAAATAACACAAACCAAGCTTCTTTTCATCTTCCATCACCAACACCATTTGATCCTTCTTTCCATAGCCATGACTAACCACTATTCTTCACCTCATGAATCCATCTCCAAATAACCATTTCCTCAACCACACCAAACCAGAACCTCCCATTTCAACACTCAAAACATAACCTCTCACTTCACCATTGAAACAGTTCCAACCTGAAGACACCACCTCTTCTCCCTGTCAATCGCCACAGCCATTCCCCAATCACCATAACCAGAAGGAAAAGATGAAAGGAAGAACAAAAACGCCAACATCACACACGACACAGAACCCAAACCACCATGCTATTAAGCCACATCTTAAAAACCCCAAATTTTCCCTATTACACCAATCAGAGAAGAAGATGAAAGAAAACACCCCAACTATCATAATCATCTCTCGGTCACCTTGGTTCTGATGTCTTCATCGTTTCCCTCTCCCCATCGCCGTAGCCAACTCCATTGTCGCCGCAAGGGTCGCCCCAGCGCTCCATGGCATCGTCCTTACCGAATCTCCATCGCCCCACCTCCTCGAACGCCGCCGCGTGTTCCAGCCGACTCCGTCGTCCCTCTCTCTCTCTCTCTATCTCCGCCGTCGTCCCTCTCTCTATCTCCGTCGCCGTCCCTCTCTCTCTATCTCCGTCGTCGGCTTCTCTCTCGTGTTTTTGAAGATCAGGTTTCTGAAGAACCCTGACCCCACCATCACATGCAACCGATCGCAAGAAAGGCACCGTCATTGGCAAAGGATCTGGGTTCTTTTCGCGATTTGGGGTTGCTGGGTTTCGGAAGATAAAGAAGAAGATGTGGGAGGAAGATGAATGCGAGAAGAGAAGAGGAATGGGTGAGGAGAAGAGGAACGGAGAAGAAGAAGATGAACGCGATTGAGGGACAGAGAGAAGAGGCAGAAGAAGATCAACAGAGGAGATGGGGAGAGGAGAAGCTGTGATGAACCCTAATCTTCCACTCCCTCTTGCTTACTAGGAAGATGAAGATCTGAAGAGCTTCCACTATTTTTTAAATTTTTTTCTCAATTTTTTTCTTTATTTTTTAATTCATTTTTAACGGGATATGCTGTTAGTTTCTCACGGAAGTGTAACGGAAAACCAATTTTGCAACCAGGTGTAAACTTCAGGGATGGTTTTTGCTAATTTTGAAGTTTGAGGACGATTTTCGTATGAAGGCCAAAGTTGGGGGACCAAAAGTGCAATTAAGCCATTCTTTTAAGCCCGTCAATTTATCGACCATGACAATTTTAAGTTTTTGAATTAAAATAGACATAAGTGTAATATATATTATCTCCTAAGAGTGAAGATGGTAGGTTTTGAAATAAGAGGGGAGTGAAGGGGTGGTTTTAACTTTTATCAAGAGAAAAGGAGTGCATGTTTTGAAATAAAATAGGAGGAAGTGTAATTTAAGCTTCTCAAGTAGAAGGATAGAGTAATTTACTCAATCTTACTAATTTTTTTTTTAAATTGCATTATCAATTAATAATAACATTATTTTTTGAATGCACACATTGTCATCGTCGTTGTTGGAGTGACACAAGGAGACACAAAACCCTTGATATTCCATCCAATATAGGACTTCACTCATACTTGTTTCGTCAACAGTCGTTACTCTGTCTTTATTTACAAGAGCTCACATCAAATGGGACCAGCTTCCATTATCTTCTAATAAACTCTGAAGGTAGAAAAAGCCCGATATGAAGAAGATAGAATTAAGTGCTCTCTCCATAAAATGGTGGCATCCACATCACTAACATTTTTTTTTTTGGCTTCTCTCAATGTTCAACTCGAATCGCTATATTTTATTCCAATTTCATCTCCAATTCGTTTATTTATTCCAATGGATCTGATGAGTTAAAATTATGGGTTTGATTGGGAAGATAGATTATATAATTATATATGCTTATCTTATATTTTCAATGATGTCGTAAGTAGTGTTAATATTTTATCATGCAATCTTATCTTTATCACTTTATGTTAAAAAAAAAAAAAGGCTAAAAAGCATTTTTGTCCCTGATGTTTCAAGTTTGTGCAAATTCTGCCCCTATCTATTTTCGTCAATGTTTCTACCCCTCATGTTTTCAAACAGTGCACCGTCTACCCCTCCGTTAGGGGTAGATGATGCACTGTTTGAAAACATGAGGGGTAGACGATGCACTGTTTGAAAACATGAGGGGTAGAAACATTGACAAAAATAGAATAGGGACAGAATTTGCACAAACTTGAAACATCAGGGGCCAAAAGTGCTTTTTAGCCTAAAAAAAAATGATATCATTATTCACCACCACAAATATACAGGGAGTGGTGTTAGTATAAACGCAGACAAATGATGCAATATTCCACTCTGCATATCTACCGATAATGTTGTGGTTCACAAGCGCATTCGTCTAATGTATATATCTAGATTCGATCGAAATCGGACCCCCATGGTAGACGATCGATTCGATCGAAATCGGACCCCCATGGTAGACGATCGATTTGGTTGCGGGAGTCATGACTAACTTGTCTCATCCTAGCCTAGGAATATTTAGGCTTGGTTAGAATAACTAACCATGATAGAATAGTAGTACACTACTAAAAAAACGCGATTTACCGACGGATTTTAGCGAGGGAAAGAAATCCGTCGCTATTAGCGACGGAATCAGCGACGGATCAGCGTTTTGAAAATAAACATTCAATTTTAATATTTAGCGACGGATTTCCTTCTTAGAATATTTGTTATGCAGAGGCAGTATAGATGGCTACCTGAGCATGACATCCAAATCCGGAAGTCTTTTGACCACAAAGCATCTACTGGGCTAGCACACACACTGTATAGGGTGCGTACTAAGAAAGATAGTGGAACCTGGATTCCCGAACAAAACCGTAAGGAGATGGAACAAAAATGGAAGGAAGACGACTGGAAGAGAAAGGCAGCAAAAAATGCTAATAATAGAAATTCATCTAGTGGTCCCCTACATACAAGAGGATCGATTCCTTCATCTGAGTACTTTAGGAGATTAGTAAGTAACTTTTACCTTAATTGTTTTTGAGACAAATAGTGTCTCTTGGATATGTGCGATAAGTTACAAGTTTACATTTTTATGCAGGAAAATTCGACTGAAAAGAAACATGATCATTGGGACTTATTTGAAAGGACTCTCAAACGAAAAAATGATCCCACAAAATGGGTTTCCCCATTAGCATAGCAGTTTGCGGTAAGTTTCTATATTTTGCCAAATTTATGATGATTACATGTCATTTTTGTGTACTTGGTCCTGATCTGAACTTGCCCTCAATCACTTTATCAAAGCTAAACCAATCTAGAATAGTGCAGAGGACAGTCCTAAACATTGCAGGGAATGAAACTTACAGTGTTGGTTGGAATGCTCCTTTTGGGGTTTCAGTGGAAGTGACTCCAAGTCACTTCACTATTGCCAATGGTGAAAGGCAAGTCTTGTCTGTCCTCTTGAATGCAACCCTTAACAGCACTGTTGCCAGCTTTGGGAGGATTGGGCTGTTTGGTAATCAAGGTCATGTTGTCAATATTGCTGTTTTAGTCACTGTCAAAATATCAAATAACATCACTAAGAGTTAATAAGGGTGACATTTAGGTTATCTGTGTTTCTATGGGGTTCTAAAATATATTAGTTATTTTTTATTCATTAGTCATGTAAAGTTGTTAAAATTTAACCTTGTATAGTTATAGATAGATGTGATCATGTGAGATCAGTCTTCCATTCAGGGTTAATTCTGGAACCAAATAGCCATCGCCCATCAGAAGCATGTATTCTATGGGTTCTAAAATATACTAGCTACTGTTAGCTTTGCACAACCCTTTTGTAGGTGCAAAAATAGCTGCATGTATTTGACAGGAAGATTGTTTGTCATCCAAAACATGGCTGACATGTTAATATCTAAACATGGCTGAGATTTTTCTAGTTGTCCTACTGCTGTAGTTTTCAGTTTTCATGATGTCTAATATCTAAATCTTATGTGAAGGTTGATTTTGAAACACAAATTGCTGCAAGAGACTCACAGGAGAATGAAGATGATGCCCACAAAAAATCAAATGATGACATATACTTAGAGGTTGTTGGGGGTGCGAACAAGAAGGGGCGGATTTATGGATTAGGTGCAGAGGATGGAAAGTTCAAACGTTCTAAGGCCACATCATCTCATGGCGTCTCACCCTCAGAGTATGAGACAATGAGAAATCTTGTTTCTACTTTAACAGAGGAGAACAAGAAGCTAAAGGGAAAAATGAAGACATATGATGAAAAATTTGAATACATGGACAAATTCATGGAGAGCTTTCCTCAAAGTTTGGCTTCACGCTCTGTTGAACAACCACCTACAAATCAACATAACATAGATGATGAAGAATTAGAGGATGATTTCGATGGCATTTGATTTAGATGAATATATGTATTTGATACTATGTTTTTAATTATGCTAGACATTTTAACATGACTATGTATGGATTCACTACTATGGTTCTGTATGTTGATGAACATGATATTAGATATGAAACTTCAAATCAATAGTATATTTTGAATTACTTCAATTTGGGGAAAATTTTCAAATTGAATTGTTATTGCACAGGAAAAAAAAAACTGCTAAAAATAAAAAAATTGTCATTTACCCAGTGGGAAATTAGCGACGGATTTTATCCCTCTCTACCATTGATAAATTAGAGAGGGAATTTATGTAAAAAAGACAGGTAGTTAGCGACGGACAATTCCGTCGCAAACAGCGACGGAGAGCTACATTCCGTCTTAAATAGCGATGGATCGTTCCGTCGCAAATAGCGACGTCTAGTTATATTCCGTCGTAAATAGCGACGAAATCTTCCGTCGCTAATAGCGACGAAATCATGAGTTAATCATGTAAACGAATTAGCGACGGAAATTAATACGTTTGCGACGACCGGTTTCCGTCGCTATTAGCGACGGATTTAATATTCTCGTTGAATTTTTAGCGACGAGCATTTACATGGCGGATGCCCTTCCGTCGGTAAACATTTAGCGACGGATTTTTGCTTATTTAGCGACGGATTTTGCCCGTCGCTAAATAGCTTTTTTTAGTAGTGGTAATTATATTTATTGTAATTTGCTCTTAATTGCATTAAGAAGATACGAGAATACAATCTTGTCCATTGTCTTATCATATGATCATATCTATCACGTGCAAATTATATTTTGAGAAGGAGTTAATGTAGAAACCAACATGATAGAATAATAGTTTTCTATTCTTTTTCAGTATCCTAGCCCGAATTAAAAAAAATTCAATATTTATATTTTTATAATATGTAACATATTAATTTAAAAATAGTTATTTTAATAATATATTAATTTTTTTATTTATCAATTGCTATTGCTACTACAAAATTAAAATTATTTAATGACTCATATAAATTTAATAAAAAAATGGACTAATTTATAAATTGTCAAAATATTGATCTTACTCGTATAAGGATACACAATTTTTTCCTTATCACTTGCAAACTAAGTGAATATTATTTCTTTACTAATATTATGATTATAAAAAACATAAACTAATTATTTCTGCTAAAATTTACTAACACTAAAATATACCACTCACTTATAAATGTTGATTTACTAAAAGTAACAAAAATGGACTAATTTTCTCTTATCACATGCTATTATTATTTTTTTGGTTACATATGGAAATAAAAACAACAGAAACAATTATATAAATTTTGATAATTTAAAGGAGTTTATGTACTCAGATTCTTTTGATAATAGTATTCTTTATATTTTTTAAAAGAAATTATTGATTTGTTATTTTCATGGAGTTGGCAGATAATTATTTTGCCTTAAATTAATATTTTAATCTTAAGTGATTTGTTTTAACTTTTAAGAGTAGTGATCAATGGAGCATCCTATTTGGCGAGCAACTTATGGTGAATTGAGCTGAGTTGGTAAATTAGTAGTTTATTAGGATTTTTTTTTTAAGTGGTCATAATATTAAAAGAGGAAAAAATCAAGGTGTGATAGAGGCAAGTACATCAAATTGAATCAAAAGAAACAACTTCCGGCGGAACCTCTTCAATTCAAACCATGTTTGGGAAACTTGAAGAATTCTTGACCAAGTGATCAGTCACGGAATTGCCGGACCTAAAAATGAAAGATAACTGAAAAAAATGAAAAGATGAGACTACAGTACTATTGCAAAACAGAAAATAAATAAGAAGAGCCCCTCTTATTGACAATGGTGATGTGACCATTTCTTAGCCACGGTAAAATTAGATGTTCTAAAATAGAAATTTTTTTTATTGGGAGCCTAGGCAATCACCAAGAAGAAAAAACACTACCCAACCAAAAGGAGAGCTGGATTTGACACCCATACTCTTAGATTTCACACCCCTAATTTTCGGATTTTCGGGTTCCGAATTATTTTGGAATCTTATATTCCGAAATTAATTTATGATTTGTAGTGCAAAATACATGTAACATCTCACTTTTGAGTAAAAAAATACTTCGGAAACCTTATTTCCGAAATATTTCGGAAACTAAGTTTCCGAAAGTGGGGTGACATTTCTAATGAGTGGGGTGCCAAATCTAGCTGCCAACCAAAAGCGAGAACAAATGATGCAAACTCTTTCTTATATTCTCAGTGTATGTCATTCTCAAATCAGAGATTCCAATATAGTACTTGATAAAAATAGGAACCAAAACCATAAATGCTAAATGGTATGAATCAAAATCTAATCCTAATTTAAGGATAAATTTATTTCGGACCTAATAAATGGAAATGAGGTGTTGAAAAATGAGGTAAGAAGAACATATAGAGAAAGTAAGAAATATGAATGATTGAAGAAGAAAAAATAAATAGCTAGAAAGTTAAATCAAAATGAGAATTAGAATAAATTATAACTCATATATTCATGGTTTACTTAAAATTTATTTAAGATATATCATTTTTACATTGTCTTGTCTTTGCTGATTATCCCTCCCCTTTGTTTTCAGGTGTATGTGGGGACCAATCTTTTTCTATTACCATAGATTCATTTGGTCGCATCCAGCAACTTGGAATATCCCATTATTTATCATCCCTTGAACAACAAAATGAGTTTAATTTTGATGGACCGACGGTGTAAAGTTTTTTTACACCGTCAACCAATCAGATTTCAAGGATGTGACATGTCAAGTAAAGAAATTAAATGAAAAGAGAGATTTTCTCACATCCTTGAAATCTGATTGGTTGACGGTGTAAAAAAATTTTACTTTTTTTACACCGTCGGTGCATCAAATTTTTTCTCTTTTAAAAACCCCCGCAAATTATATTTGTAGGGCCATTATTTCATTTTTCTAATTACATGTATTTTTCATTGGCAAAATCTTATTTAAGCATATGCCTGTTATGTGATTCCCCAATCATATTTTATCATTTATTTGCCAGACATGATGCCACACTCCTATTGCTACTCCGGCACCACACACAAACCATGGATGCAAACAAACAAAAATAGTTTCCGGGATTAATTAATATATTTCACCCTCCATTTCCATTATTATATCTGAGAGTAAAAGTTTGCCTTGCAAAACATATTAACGATTTCTTCCTATTCTTCAAAGTTTTGTCTGCTTCTACTTTCTCTTTTGTTTTCTGCACTGGCCTTTGCAGTAGAGAAGGGACGCAATATTCCAACAAAACATGCAAGAAAACTTGGTTACTTCCTCTTACCACTATTTTCATGTCTTATCATTAACATTTAAACACTGTGTGCAATTGTAATCGACTCACTCAGAGCTCATTAAACTTCCTTTCTATAATCCAGATTTCTGCACCAAGGGATTTGTCCTGCAGATAAACAAAGACTAATTCCTTTCAAATCATAGAGATTATGGAAATGAGTTTTGTCTTGTCCAACAAAGCCATCGTGGATATATTAAGAATCAAAACCCTGTCGAGCTTTAGTTTGATAATGAGAAGACAGAAGTAAAACTACTCTAATAAGCCAACGAAACCAAGTTAGTCAAACGCTTAGAACTATGGTTATGTGATTATTGTTGGCGAGGTATGGGGTAATGGGGAGTCCAAAGCATAAGACCACGCACCAATTTATCAACACATTTGACCACTACATTTTTATCAAAAACCTTAAGACCTTAAATTTATGGTTCACATCTCTTATAAAGTCTTCATTTCACTCATATTTAACTATGTGAGACTCAACTCACATTTAAATTTTCAACAGTTTGGGACGAGGGCTTTCAGTTATGTCATGTAAACATGCGGTTACCACCTTGAGGCTAGATAGAGACGACCAACTAGACACTATATATATATATATATATATATGTGTGGTTTAGAACAAACAACTGCTCAAGTAGACTCTATTCATTCCATTAACCTTCATATTTTCCAAACACGTTCTTTGATTTGAGCGTTAAAGTGCCTTTTATAACTACCCACCATCGTGCTCTGCCCATGCCCCGCTAATCCATAAAATTGAGCGCCACCGCGAACACCCAGAGTTGCTGACCTAGACCTAAAAGTTGTGGAAGAAAATAAAGGATTGTGATTATTCATTAAGGATCAAGAAACCATTTACATATATACAACCAAAAAAGAAAATCTATTATACAGATTGGCGCTTAATCTAATGTTTTGTAGTAGCTCAAGGCACCTATACAATGAGAATTAAAACCTGTCAAGGTAATAAAAACATAAAATTTGTCTGATAAGTTCCTAAATGAATCCAAGTTAGTAACTTGGTTTTTATCAAGTGCTCATGTCACCAACAATAACTATTCACCGACAGATTGATCAATTACGCTGATTTGTTTCCACTTGGTTGAATGAGCATGAGGACCACATGAACGGTGGATATCCAAAGTTGCTTAATATATTAATAATTGTAAAAGACAGTGACAAAAAAATCCTATATAAATACTACTATACCCTGGATAGGTCCCCATAAGTCATCAAGTGGAGAAAAGAAAGTTTCCCTTCAGAAATAGCAACATTCCTCTTTTCAGAACTTCTTTGCTTAGGAAAAATGGTTCAACAGGAATTCAGAAAGGGTCCCTGGACAGAACAGGAAGACTTCAAGCTGGTGTCCTTTGTTGGAATGTTTGGAGACCGTAGATGGGACTTTATATCTATGGTATCAGGTTTGAAGGTGGCGGGAGACAGTAACATATAGGTAATGCTTATTTGAACATGCTGGATTATGGAAGAAGCAGCTTTTTAACTATCTCACTTTGTTGTAGGTTTGAATAGAACAGGTAAGAGTTGCAGGTTAAGGTGGGTTAATTATCTTCATCCTGGCCTTAAAAGAGGGAAGCTGACACCCCAGGAAGAGCGCATGGTGCTGGAACTTCAGTCCAAATGGGGAAACAGGTTTGTGAATATGCAGAAATTGTAATCTGTTTTTTCCTAGTTAATAGTAATCATCATGTCTTTTTTATGTCTTCTTCACATATCACTTTTAGGCTTCTAATTCACAGTTAATAGCATATTTGCATCGGTTTATTACAACATCCAGAAGCTACCAATAGCATATTTGGATCATCTTATTTTTTCTCGGAATCAATTCTGATAGAATCAATTCTGACACTCAGCAGCTACTTATAGCATATTAGCATGTTTGGATCAACTTATTTTTTAGCAAAATTAATTCTGACTCTTTGAAGCTACATATTAGCATGTTTAGAGTTTGGACAGGCTTATTTTTTCTCAAAATCAATTCTAGCAATCAGAAGCTACTTATAACATGTTTGGATCAACTTATTTTTCTCAGAATCGATTCTAGCACTAAAATGTTACTTTTAGCACAGAATCAACTTATTTTTCTTAGAAGACTTAATTGCATTTTTGGCCCCCCAACTATTGCCTCCCTGCGAAAATCGTCCCCAAACTTCAAAATTAGCAAAACACATCCTCTAACTATACATGTCGTTGCACTTTTGGTCCGCTGTTTGCCTTTCGTGAGAAAACTAACGTGAGAAGCTGATGTGGCTCCCTCACGCGTGTCTCACGTGACTTTTCTTAGAGAGCTTGATGACTGGAGTCACCTGCTTCTCACGTGACTCTAAAAGGGTTCCATGGTGAAGAAGAGGATGGAGGAGGGAGATGACCGTTGGAGCCTTTTAGAGTCACGTGAGAAGCATGTGACTTGTCCGGTCATCAAGCTCTCTGAAGAAAGTCACGTGAGACACGCGTGAGGGAGCCACATCAGATTCTCACGTTAGTTTTCTCACGGAAGGTAAACGACAGACCAAAAGTGCAACTGCATGTATAGTTGGAGGACATTTTTTGCTAATTTTGAAGTTTGAGGACGATTTTCGCAGGAAGACAATAGTTGGGGGACCAAAAGTGCAATTAAGCCTTCTTAGAATCAACTCAAGCATCCAGAAGCTACTTGCATGTTTGTATTAGCATATTTTTTTTCCTATAATCGATTCTAACACTCAAAAGCTACTAACATAAGCTTCCTGTAATTTAGAATCCAAGGATTTCCAAACATGCACTTCTTCTCATAATTGAAAATTGCCTTTAGCATGTTATGTAAAAGGATTTCCAAACATACGCTAACTTCTTCGAGACATGCAGATGGTCAAGAATTGCTAGCAAATTACCTGGGCGCACAGACAATGAGATTAAGAATTTCTGGAGAACCCACATGAGGAAGAAGGCTCAGGAGAAAAAGAAAGGATCATCAGCAGTTCCATCCCCAACACCTTCCTCAATATCCTCAAACAACAATCATGGGGAGGATTATTCACATGCTTCCAAAAAGGCTGGAGAAGAAAGTTTCTATGACACAGGGGGGTATGGTCATCCTGCTATGGTAGGTTCAAGTTCAACCCAAGTTAAGGTAGGAGGGGGAAATCATCATGATGCTGAACAAGAAATCTCTATGGATGATATATGGAAAGATATTGATCTTTCAGAAGAGAACAGTGAAGAAGGCTGCAACTTTTCTTGTCCACCAATGCCTTCTCCATCATCATGGGAGTATTCTTCAGATCCTCTTTGGGTGATGAATGAAGAAAGCATGGTGTTCCCTGCAAGTGACACTTATTTTCTAACAGGCTAATCAGGATTCTTTTTCCAATCAACATTTCGTTTGTTCATATCATGTGTACTAGTACTACTACCTACTTTCTGATATAGTCCAATTAACTCTGTATAGCATTGCACGTTTACGCTTTTGGCATCTTAATACCCTAGTCGGACACAGCTGTAATAGTCTCTATTCTTGAGTGTAGTTGCAGTGCTTTTCCTTTCAAAAGCATCCAATAAGATAGGGAGTTGGTATGTCTAGAATGTAAAATATCAAGCACCTGTTTGCATATTCTAAGTTTCTAATCTTATCTACACTTCTATCGATATAGCTTTTTTCAGTCTTTATATTAGTCTAGAGTAGCAAGTGTAGAGTACACAACTTCCGGATCAAAGTCGCATGGCATGCACGACATGATATGATACATGTTTGGAAATCTTTTTATAATTGATTATAAAGATAAAATCATTTTATTTTCAGGAAGAAACTTATGTGAATAGCTTTTGAATGTTATAATTGATTCTGAGAAAAATAACCTGATCAAAACATGCTATATACAGATCAATGCAACAAATTGTGACAAAATAGAAGTTTGCAATATAAGGTGAAATGCATGGTTAAAATTAATAAGCTATGCCTCTTAAAGTTATGAATCTAACCGTGCTCTGCTCACTACTTTGCTCTCACTGTAGTATAGTCCTTGTTCATGAGACATACATTTATAAAAGAGCTTTGCTATTTTGTACGAAAGATCAGAACACGATTTGTATGATATAAAATATTTTTAATTGTGCTCTGATTTGTAAAGCATGACTGCTAATTATCTGAAAAAAATAATTGATAAGCTATCTTATGAAATCATTGTCAAGCCTAGGATAAATTAGAATGACTGAATAATTATCAATTGTTTTATGTGAAAATTTTGATGTGAACATTTTTATTCATATTATTTAGTATGAACTCCTGGTGACAAATATGAACATTCAACATAATATCACGTCTCACCGACTCACCCTCCTCATTTACCCCTGAGGAAGCTAATTCTCGAGATGGAAGGTAGCGGCGGCAATGAGTTCGATGTAACACCCCGATTTCGGTGGCGTCACTTTAGTAACCAAAAAGAAACTTAAAGCGGAAAAACGTAAATATTTTTTTTTCCGATATTGATGATAAAATTAAAGACTGAAAGGAATGAAACTCGACAACAAAAGATAACAGAACTAATATACAATAATATTTACAGCCCCCACTGTAAGAAACAAACCACGTCACGAGTATCCTCCAGTGACGGGAAGTAGTAGAATGTAACGCCCGTAGGCAATATGTACAATCCAAAGGAAAAGTTAAGTGTCCGCAACACCATCCCTAAAAAATGAGAATAAGTTAGCCCAAACGGCCTAAAACAAGACCCCCTAGTCCAACCAACTCTCTGTGATTTCCGTAGAGAAACCACACAAAAAGCTATCGGCAGGAAACTACCCTGTCCCCAAATAGAAACGTGACGGTCAGAGCTAAGACTCTACTCCTACACTAATCATGTCTCGAGGAGCCCACACCAGCACTCAATCCTACATGCTAGCGTGATCGTCGTCCGAATCTGAATCCAGAACGACCAAGTCTATGTACACCATCCTACCTCCTCTCGCTACCCCGATGCGCTCCTGTTCTGGCCTCACGGGCTTAGGGCTCGAGCCAAAATCATCGATGACAGCAACAGTGGGTGAGCTGGACTCCGCAGAAGTCCCTCCCACAGGCTTCTCCTCCGAGGGGTCCTCATCATCAGAAGATGACGGTGGTGATGGTGCTCCTACTCCTGGTCCGCAGTGCACGCCGGGTGGCAAGTTGAAGCTCACAGTGTACCTCCTCAGCACTCCCTCCGTCAGGTGTCCCAGTCGGTCGACGCGGTCCTCCATAATCCTCCCCGAATAAGTCGCACGGTGGCCAGCGGGGTCGACCACCCATGAACCGGGGCCATCCTGGTCCAGCATCTCAAACCGGGTCCCCCCCGAAGGGTGGACCATCGTAAACCAGTCCGCCATGGACATCTGACAATGGGTGTAGTCCGCTAAAGCACACACAGAAGACGCGAGGGTCAACTCCAAAGAATTATGTAAATAATAAATCTAATAGGTAAAGATAAGGAGTAGCCACTTAGGTTTATAAGTTAGAGATAGCATCCTAGAGTTGTATATTTCACAATGAATATAAAAGACGATAATAACAATTAGCATGCATCAAATAGGTTTAACAAGTATCAATCACACTCAGCGACTAAGTTAGTATGCATGTTGTGTGAAATGCAAGTCGGTTGACAAGATGCATTCCGGAAGGATGGGCATCAATGAGTCAGCCCTAGCACCAACCACGGTGGGACCATTTCTGCTCGCGTGTCTCTTATACCACACAAAGTGTGTAGTCAGATCAGCAGTGAACCCGAAGGTCTGCCATTTCCGTCTGCTACTAAGAATCACCGCAGTGTTCTTATATGGAAATCCGGGTCTTATGACCATTTTGGAATCCACCGAGGTCCGATATCCCGCCGTGTATTAACCTCAAAATGAGTGCATGAATGCAAAGTGATTAGCCAAACAACGTCTCCGACCTCACTCGACACGTCGCCACGTGTTCTAACTAACTTATTGTCTCTAAAAAGAATACCCTAAGGTGAATGTCGATTCTGCGACAAAATACAATTAATCATAAAAAGAGTGCAATCACTCACGATAACTCTTCGAGTCATCAATGCTTTCACGAAGTCTCACGCTTCAGTGAAGTCTTATACAATCACGAAGTCTCACGCTTCAGTGAAGTTTTATGCTTTCACGAGGTCTCACGCCTCAGTGAATTTACACACTTGCACGAAGTCTCACGCTTCAGTGAAGTTCCATGCTTTTCACGAGGTCTCACGCCTCAGTGAAGATCCATGCTTTTCACGAGGTCTCACGCCTCAGTGAAGCTTCTCGGCTCATCCCTTGGATGGCTAAACAAACTGCTCAAAGAGCGAAGGAGTATCGACATACTCAGGAACTTACAGTTTCCCCAAAACTTGGATTAGACGACACTTCTCATTTTCCAAAACTAATATTCAATCCTAAGCTTGCATCCGAGATTATTATCTTTATTTAAAGGTTTAGAGGTTGTTTAATATCTTATGAATTTTCCTTGTAAAAATAGTTTCCATTTAGTCTTATCGTAATTCCTATGAGTTTCAAAGATCCCGTAATCCCAAGTAATTCCCAGAGAATGTCTCGATCCACTAAAACAATAACAAGGCCCGAACTCCGTTCGTCCCGTCAAACTTTCTCAAAAAAAAAACCTCATAAAAGTTTGGCATGACTTGCCCGTTATCCTCACTCTCCAGCACCACAGATATATGTGTAATAGCATAGTTAAATTAGCACAGTCCAACAATCATGGCTCATATATCAACACATCCTAGATTAACCACGTAGCACTTAGCATATAGAGCAGATATCACACATCCTAGATTAACCATTTAGCACATAGCATGTGATTCAAACTCCAAAAACAGTCAATAGATGAATAATCATCATTGTCAGCCGAAGCCTCAGAAAACATTTTCCGAGTCAAACACAAACAAGTGCATAAACAGTAAATCAAGTCGAATGCGTCGACACCTAAAGCATTAGCTAATAGTTCCGTGAGTAGCCCTCACCTGTAGCTCCTCCAGGGTTCTCCTCAAACGCTCCTTCACAATCCACGCCTTGTTCTTCGAGAAATTCCTCAAAAGAACCTTTAGAGCAAAAACCACAGAATTCCATCATAATCAGTCAGAAACTCAGCAATCAATACTTACTAAGGTTACACGAAGTAGCATATACTCCGAGGTACGATAATCTAACGAAATCGGACAAGTTTTCGAAAAAGAAATTTTCTTCCTCCCCTAGGGTAGCTCACGGCCACACACAACAATTGTGTGCGCCGACTTTTCTTCGATCAAACTTGGTTTCTAGGTTATTATTAGTCGTAACTAACGTGAATCTAAACTCGGAAAAATTATCGGATCGAAAACTGTCGCAGGGGTATTTTGGTCAATATTTTTAGCTCAGAATTTCAAAATTGAAATTTCGAAAAACAAATTGGATGGGGACGTCAACAACGACGTTTATGACGACTAATCCTACTAGCACTAAGCTAAGTCGATAGTTTTCAGCTTAAAGGATGAATCTTTGCCTAAAAATGGGTATTTCCTATAGAAATGAATTCCAGCGGCATTTCGACGACATTCGACAAAATGTAATTCGCCAGAAGTACTCTTGGGCACGTAGGGAAGAGGTTTAGACACTAAAATCAAGCTATTTGGACAGTTTTACAAAAAGCTCCAAACTTTGAGCACAGAAAGACATAGAAGAAGACGACAGAAATGACGATCAGAAGTGAAGGATAGTATCTATACCTCGTAGTCTTCAAGTAGCAACGAACTGTGAAGCAATCGGGCAAGAAACGGCGAAAATCTTCTTCTCCTCCTCCTCCTATGTTGCTCGCGGGTTTGGGGAAAGAAAATGGGTAAGTTTTGTGAAAATTTCTCATTTTCTTGTTATTTATAGGTTTTGGCAAATGCGGAAAAATGAAAATTTCGCGATTCCGATTTTTCCGGCTTCATTCTCCGTGAATTCTAAGATAGGTTTTGGCGACAGAATTCCAAAACTCAAAAGAGGTTTCTTGGAATTAAGGTAACGATTCAAAGTCGGTGTAAATCTATTTTACCCGAAAAACTACTTTTTGGAGTGAATGTCGGAAGAGAAAACTTCCTTCTGAAGAAAGATTGGAAACATCAAGAGAAATGGGTGTACGCGTGTGGAATCTTCATTTGAAGCTCCGAATAGAAAAAGTCTTCATCAACCGTTCATTTTAGGTTTCTTGAACTATCAGGGTTTTAGTTTCGGCAAACCTCCGAGGATTGGAATCGGACGTTCGTACATTCTAGGGTTTCGCATCGAAACGCTTGTTTATAGACGATCAAGAGAAGTTATAACATTTCTCTGAAGATTTTTTGAATTAATTTCCATCGTGCCTTTAAGTGTAAATTAGCTATTTACTAGTGCCCTTGCCTTAGGTTTAGGCGAATATTAGTCGTGCTATAACTTTTATCGATTTTGATACAATCCTTAGACTTTTCCAGAACTTTCTCCTTCATAAAATTTATTTCATTCAATAAACTCTTGTTCAGGTTTCCCTTCACGATACATCAAACATAATCGTGAATAGGAATTTTATTCACTTATTCTAAACTTAAAAACTTGGGTCTTACATTACTGTGACACCCGGGGCTGACGAGGGCGGGGAGTGATCGCCGGTGCAGTGAGGCACGGACAAGGAGCGGCTCCTGGCAGCCTTCTAGGCGGAGGGTCACAGGAATGAGCCGATCTCACACCCGAACAAGAGGTATTCCGAGACTGTGTAGGGATGGACTATACAGTTGAGGAGGGCATAAAATATTTGATTAGTACTACTCATGACAACAAGTTGCAACTTCTTTTCGGGAGCCCAACTGATAAGAACTCCATGGTTAAGTGTGCTTGCCTTGGAGCAATATCGTGATGGGTGACCTTCTGGGAAGTTTTCCCGGGAAGTGCGCGAGTGAGGACAAAGCGCACTGAAAAGACTCGTGTTGTTACCGTGAGGTCAGTCGTCAAGTCGGGATGTTACAAGTGGTATCAGAGCCAACCTCTCCCAGTACGGTGTGGTTCGAGGATGAACCAAGCGGAAGCTGGTGGGCCTGTGACACCCGGGGCTGACGAGGGCGGGGAGTGATCGCCGGTGTAGTGAGGCACGGACAAGGAGCGGCTCCTGGCAGGCTTCTAGGCGGAGGGTCACAGGAATGAGCCGATCTCACACCCGAACAAGAGGTATTCCAAGACTGTGTAGGGATGGACTATACAGTTGAGGAGGGCATAAAAGATTTGATTGGTACTACTCATGACAACAAGTTGCAACTTCTTTTCGGGAGCCCAACTGATAAGAACTCCATGGTTAAGTGTGCTTGCCTTGGAGCAATATCGTGATGGGTGACCTCCTGGGAAGTTTTCCCGGGAAGTGCGCGAGTGAGGACAAAGCGCACTGAAAAGACTCGTGTTGTTACCGTGAGGTCATTCGTCAAGTCGGGATGTTACAAGTGGTATCAGAGCCAACCTCTCCCAGTACGGTTTGGTTCGAGGATGAACCAAGCGGAAGTTGGTGGGCCTGTGACACCCGGGGCTGACGAGGGCGGGGAGTGATCGCCGGTGTAGTGAGGCACGGACAAGGAGCGGCTCCTGGCAGGCTTCTAGGCGGAGGGTCACAGGAATGAGCCGATCTCACACCCGAACAAGAGGTATTCCAAGACTGTGTAGGGATGGACTATACAATTGAGGAGGGCATAAAAGATTTGATTGGTACTACTCATGACAACAAGTTGCAACTTCTTTTCGGGAGCCCAACTGATAAGAACTCCATGGTTAAGTGTGCTTGCCTTGGAGCAATATCGTGATGGGTGACCTCCTGGGAAGTTTTCCCGGGAAGTTCGCGAGTGAGGACAAAGCGCACTGAAAAGACTCGTGTTGTTATCGTGAGGCCAGTCGTCAAGTCGGGATGTTACATTCGACAGCGTGGCTGATGTGACCTAGTGGGTATGTACCCCACCGTGCAAGAATACAAGCTTGAAATGGTGGAATCTTTGAGACCAACTACCTTTGAGTAGCTGACGATGAGAAGGAATCGCTCCTGTTTGTTGGTTCTCAGAAGCGTGGCTCAGGCGATAATGGTTGCGCCGACTCGGCCAAAGATGTGTGTAGTATTTCTACCTCACTTCGAAGTCCTTGTTGGCTTCTCAGTAAGGGGAAATGGGGAATGCGGTTAGGTTTTTTATTCTCTAGTTTGGAATTTTTTGTCAACAAGTTTGGGTTTTGGAGTTTGGATCAAACCGGTTTTCTGATGTGAACTAGACAACCGGAGGTGGAAGAGGGGAGGAAGGTTTGGGGGTTTCAGGCTAACAAGATGGGACCCCTGCCTCGCCTTCCCTCAGCTCCAAGAGAACCTGCTCCGAAAAAATGTTGAGGGACTGCGTCCACCACCAAGACCGGAGACCAGGTGAAACAGGGGAGTGTCCATGATAGTTTGAGGCTCCCTTTGTTTAGAGTTGGCAAAAATCTTCACCTACACCTACAGATGGAGCTTAGGTTACCTTGTCTAGTGGCAAACTAAAGCTGATGTGGCATGCGTATGTGTAATTTTTTATTAAATTCAATTTCTGCATGTATAATTAATAATTAGATAAATTAAATTTTTAATTAAAAATAAAACAAAAAACCATAATTCCTAACCCTATTACTAATCTCAATTTAACCTTAATTAAAATTGTACTTCCAATTGACCAAATATAGTTTTAACCTTAATTGACAACAACTCAAATTGAAGTTCACAAAGAACAAACCCACAGAAAATCCCAACTTATCATCACAAGCCCAGGCGCATTCTTCCTCTACATTATCTATTTAAGAAAAGTTTCCAAAAACATTCAACAAACCAAGAAAAACAAAAAAGGGCCAAAGGATCCAAACCTGATCCTAAACAGAAATGCTCCCTCAGAAAATGTTACAAGGCCGCATGAGAGAGAGGAGAGAGAGTGCAAAATGGACGACGGAGCACGCTGGAATCTAGTTGAGGACAGAATGCCAAATATGCACTCATGACATAAATGAATTTCATATCGATTACATTATTGAAAACTGCAAGAAATCCCAAAAATACATGACTAGTTTCTCTAATATCAATAATTTGGCATTATTGCAAAACAGAAACTCTAATTACGATAATTATCACATTAAAGTAATCATATTGAATCTATTAACTCAGAACTGTCGTAGGAATTTGCAGACCTATTAAGATTTCCAAAATAGGAAAAATGAACATAGAGAGTGTATTTCTAGCATCCCTCTTATTACCATTGGTAAAACTAGAACAAGCAAACCACTCTTAACAAATGTGATACAACAGGCAATGCTTGTGCAATTCTTCCATTCACAAGTCACCTAAGAAACATACGAGCACAAACTAAGTTGAAGAACCATTTCAAGAGATAGTTATTACACAGTTGCTCAATTAAATTGGTAACAATTAATAAGCAAACCAAGTCTCATGCAAAATTATTCATATCATCATAAATTGATCCCTGCATCATCAACTGATCATTTCAAAGTTCAAACCTAAAATCTCGATCATCTCTGAAACCAAAACATCACACTTTGGTAAAGTAACAAATTAACAAGTTTACTGTCCATCTAATACTTTATATTCATCAACTTGAGGGATGCATTTGATACTTCATCAAAAGGACCGCTTAAGAAACAGAAGAGTACAGCACAAGTTACTGAGTCACAGGATATAAACTTCTATTACTGAGTCACAGGATATAAACTCATATAACTGTGAGCAGTTTGATATCATGATATGCATAAGTACAGGACAGAACAATGAAAAAGTAATGTAGACTGTGTTGCACTATGAAGAAGCATAAGACAATGGACTGGGCGGGACATAAAGACCTCCATGCCCGCCCAAAACAAGCAATCAGCTGGACGAAGGAAGACATGGCGGGAATTGACGAAATACCGAGGATTCTCGCCCCCTTTAAGTGGGCCCGTAAGCCAGCTGGAAGATTCTCTTGGATTTGTCTTATGTGCATAGGGATTTGGGCCCTGATTGTCAGGCCCAAATGTAGGAAAAGTCCATGTCATGACCATACCCCTCTATAAAAGGGAAGGTCATCACCTTGTACCAGAGACTTTTTATGACCATTAATGAGAATATTCCCTTTTATTACATCTTTGCTATTTTAGTACTCTGCTAGGGTTTGTTTTTTGTACTTTTCTTCCTTAAGCTTACCTTAGAACGCAACATACAAGATTTTGATAGATGAAAATTTTAAATACTTATTAATCAATTATTCATTATATATACTCTCTTATTTTTTATATAATATTTAAAAATTTAGCTGAAAAAGAAATCAAGTTTGCTACATCCATGCCTGTATTATATGTCCAAAATTTGCATGCGAATGTGTTGCAATTTTTAAATTTGTTTGGTAGCTCATTATAAAAAGTAAAGACCAACCAATAGTACACACAAATTATCACCACTTGCCAAACCCATTAACCCACTACTCATCCAGTATCTTCTATTTAGTAGCAAATCAAACTAACTGCTGAATTTGTATGCTCATCCACAATATAAGACATGAGTGACAACCAAGTTTAAATGCCAACACACTTTTAGCATTTCATTAAAGCCATATCAATGGAGCTGACATTTCACATTAGACAGAGATGGAGCTGATAAAGAACTGAACCAAGAAAGAATGTCGAAAATGATCATGAGCTTTGAATTGCTACTATTGTCAATGATGAAGTATTGAATGGTACAATGACATTTGCTTCCCTATCAAATCAATAAGGAAATCACATTGCTACAAGGACCAAAATAAACCTAAATCAAAGCAAAATAAAAAATCTAGCATATTCGATTTCTCGCACGCGAAGAACCAGAGATATGAATTAACTCCAATGCGTTCAAATTTCGATTTCATATCAGATAGAATGTAGCAAAAGCTAGGGTTTGGTAAGAGAAGTGTTACTTACTACCTGTTGTGCGCCTGAACGAATTTTGACTTGTTAGCATCCTCCTCTGCGAATACGAAAGTGAAGGCAAATCAGATTGAGAAAGAAGAAGAAAATTGAGGAGGAGAGTTACCAGAGAAACCGAGGGAAAGCTTGGTGATTATGGCTCCGGTGACTGCGAATCCAACTAAGAAAGGCCAATTGCGATTTCAGTGGGCTGAGATCTTTGGGACCAAAAACCAAGTAGTAGGGCCTGAGACGGCCCAAATGAGTATGAAAAGAGCATGTCTTAGGAATCTTTAAGGTGTGAAGAAAGCCTGTTACTATTAATAAGAAATGGAATAAGTAAGTACAATACAAATGAATGAATTCACTCATCAATGTGTTTTTTTTATAAGAGGAAGATTGACAGAGACACAAAACTAACTAATCGCATTCTGATACATGGAAGCAAGAATAATAGAAGGCGCTACTCGTCGGGCGGGACAGAAACTTTGTATAATGATAGAGCAAGTGGATGGATAATTAGTATTAGTCACTTTATTTCCATGTAAAGTTATCTTTTTATATTATAAAATATTCCTAGAAGCGAGATGATGCCGCAGGTAGGGCTCTCATTATCCTAAGAAGCTATAAACTGTATTACTTTGAGATTAATGAGATAGCAAAAGAAGCTTAGCAGAAGCTTAATTTTACTTTCTTCTGTTAATTTTTTTTTAATTTTCTCTTTTAGGTTTTGCTCGTTAGAGTTTCTCTCTACCATATATATTTCAAGTAAAGCAGAGAGCTTTACAATTAGGCTGAAGACCGACCTCATTGATTAGTTCAAAGGTAGGCTTGACAATTTAATTCAAGTACTAACCTTAAGACTAGCTCGAAGTGAAAGTTTTGATCATTAGTTCAAAGTGCGAAAGACCCTGATCAGTTCGAGAGGCAAACCTTGAGAAGTAGTTTGAAATTTTAAAAGATCGGGTGTAATTGAAAATCTCAAGATCAATCTAGATAAATCATCTAGGCGACTCAAAATGGAGAAGCTCCAAAAAATCAATCCACACTCAAGAGCTTAAAGTTAAATTCAAAATCAAAGTACTCAAGAACCACTTGAAGAATTCTAAAGCATCCAAAGCTTCGAAATCAAGTTCTAAGGAAAGCCAAATTCAGTTCTTCAAGATCAACTCAAGGTTAAAGTCTTCAGCTCTATTCGAACTCGTAAAGAGAAAAACTCATTTGTAAAGGTTTGAGGTATCCAAGGTTGGGAAGGTACCATCTCAAGTTCAAATGCAATTTCATGGAAGTCATTTTTTATGTGCTTCATAGTGATGTCAAGTGTACGACAATATATGTAGGATCTATAGCTAGTGGTTATTAATAACTTCTTCAAGTACGGTAAATGGGACTTTGTAACTCAGAAATTAATGTTGGACATCTAGTTACTAAAAATCTCTAAACGGTCAAGAATGTACGTACTACGTAGAGTACAACAATGGTTACCAAGAATGTAAGTACGTAAATGAATTTTCTTCAACTTTTTACTTGTTTAATGCAATATAATCCACGTTCCTACTCTTTTTACTTTCAAGATTTTTATTCACTCTTGTTATTTGAATCAATACTCATTCACCAACATGGGTTAGCATAAGTGCATAACTAAATTCAAGTTCCGGGTTTAGTTCTTACATCTCCATAATTTGAGGGTTCGAATCGCCCTAGGGTCAGTCAAATCTCAGTTGATGGGCAACCCTCCTCAAGGAGATCCCCAACACTCCTTTTAGAAGTGGCCTCTACTGGCCAGCATGCCACTGTACTAACGCCCTACCCAGTAGCTTGGAGGTGCTCTTGTTCTACCATTTTCATATAAAAAAACTTGTTAATTATTCCTATTTTCATGTTTTGAACCGTGCTTACCGGAGCAAGCATTATCATCGAAGTATTCATCAAATAACTTGTGTTCTAGTTTTTTAACTTGAACCTCATGCAAAGTGTTGGAAAAAATTCCACGAACGCTAATAAGTGTTTCTTCACACTTAAAGAACACGTAAGACTCTAATTTGTGAACCACTAAACTTAAGAGGCCGCAAGAACCATTATCTAAATCTCAGATTAATCTTTAGAAACATTTGTTTAATTTATTTAGATTAGAAGTTTGCCTAGCTCATTTTCTGGAAGACCCGTCATCATACTTTTATGTTTTCATTTTAAATTCCCGTGTTTGTAGAAAATTTAATAAACATAATATTGAAAATCTCAATAGAATTTTTATATAGGCTCCGTCCCCTATAAACAAATGGTTGAGAGTTAGCTTTCAAACTCTTAAGAACAGTGACAGTGGTGACGGAGGCAACAATTGAGTTTCAGGGGGTGATCACCAAATGCTTAATTATGAGAATTTTTTGTGACATGTACATCCAAAAATATTTTTGATTTGAGGCAAAACGACAGTGTTGAAGTGAAGCAAATTAAATATTAACAATTATAAGCGATTGTAATTAAAGATGCATAGTATAATTTTTTAGGTCATAAACCAGAAATGAAAATGAGATAATGCCCCTCTTCCAATATTTCTTTTTACGTGCGGTTCAAAGTAGGAGGCTATGTCCCTCTTTCAATATATATATATATGTCATCTTACTACCCATTGTCTTCTTGCTATCTATTATATAATTAATGCAATTTCTAAAATTTGGTTGGTGCCACGGACCCGATGGCTCCTTGGCTCCGCCACTGCTTATAAAGGAAAAAAAATTATTAGCTAGCCTCATATCACTTAGGACATTGATAGTAAGATAAGATATTAGTCTCAAAACTATAAAAACTAATAGTTATAGTGAAAAAAATACTTATAGAGATGCGTGAATTATTATTATAGTTTCACGGCACCCACTTTTTATGACGGTTTTAAACCGCCACAAAGTGAGAAGTTTAATTAAACCGCCACAGTAGGAGTTGCAGGTGTCATGAACTCTTGAGCAATTTACCAAACATTAGCGCGGGGTAATTATTTTATAACATGAAGAACAAAAGGCTTCTCTTTATCTGTTTGGTTTGCTGTTTGCCTTTTTTTCATTCATTAGATTCCATTCCTTTTAAAAAACCTTTAGCAATAGTACTTGTCTCCAAGCCGCTACACTATATATAGGGAATGATTATTGGGATTTAAGGGAGCGTTTAGTTTGCGATGCCTTCTTCACTGTGTTCTGATTCCAGTGATCAATTATGATAATGTTAAAAACAGGGTACACTTGCATTTGACTTACTAATTAAGCGTCTTAAATCATTGCAATTGAATTTATGTTCTCTATACATCAACATGATTTGCCTCCGACTTTCTGTCCCCTAAGTTCCCCCCTATAGGAACTATTCAAAGAAAGGTAAAATCTGAGAGTTAAAATAGAAGTTAATATTCAATGAGAATGGAATAAATCCACTAAATTCATCATATTCCAATTTTTTTATAGGCAAATGTTAGTTATTAGTAATGTTAGTAAATTAATATTTCCTTAAGATTCAAACTCTGGACCCTTGCACTCTTCATCTTCCCTCCCAATCTTTATGTCTCTTAACTCTTACCACTTAAGCTAACATTCGAAGAGCTCAAACTTGAGCTTGGAACAAAATTGTAGGAATTTTCGCACTTGAAGTAGCCTTCTTAAAAGAATCATCAATTTGGTAAGAGTACTGCAAACAAATAAAATAGACATCTTCTTGACATATCATTTCGCAACAGATTTTAAAGACTGTTATTAGCATAGTAGCAGCTGTTAAAAACCATCACTAAAAGATATGTTGGAAGTATATCTCCTACTATTGTATGTACACAAATTATTTCCGATTTGGTAATGAGCAAGGATATAATGGTAGCTACTATAAAAAATATATATAATGGTAGCTGTTGGCACCCAAAAATGCGCAACGACTAGAAAATAGTCAAAACATTCAACTTATTAGTGTGGTAGATGAGCCACGTGGGATTTTAGTCGAATGGATATGCAAGCGGCTGATCAAGTAGGACAAGAATCGGCTAAAGGTTGAAACTTTGATAAGATCGAAGAAAGGTACACAGGCCTCAGGCTCATGATAGAGATATTTTGTAAATGTTCTAGAAGGTCTGCACGT
Organism: Lotus japonicus; assembly: GCF_012489685.1. NCBI lineage: Eukaryota > Viridiplantae > Streptophyta > Magnoliopsida > Fabales > Fabaceae > Lotus > Lotus japonicus. Next base: position 56,013,339 of record NC_080043.1, on the reverse strand, counting down.
GCAAAAATCAGCTAGTGGCTCGTCCCTTGAAAGTAGGGAAAGCATTTAACGCTTGAAGAACCAGCCGAAGCAAGAAGCATGACTTAACCAAAGCTTCTAGGTTGATCAGAGGAAGTAACTCTCAACACAATCCACGAAATGTAATTATGCCGAAAAATGCTGGTAGTGCCGAAAGTTATTAACCGGTGTAGGTTAGCCAAATTTGCCGATATAAATAGAGGAAGAGTCATTCGTACACAACAACACATTTCATCAATCAATCAAATCACAAATTTACCGCATTTATCTTTTCCTTTCTATTTCAATGTATTTACTTTTCAGGCTCTAAGATTTATTTACAATCTTTCAGTCATTTACATTTCCAACACTTTATTTATTCAACTTTATATCATTTACTTTCAGCCATTTAAATTTTTCTTTATCCATTTTCGTCTTACTTTAGTTAGTGATCATCATTTCTATACAAACTTTTCAATAGCAATAACTAAGTTTGCTAGAATTTCTTAGGAACCTACATTGAGAAACATAGTCATTGTTTCAAGTAATCGCTTGATTAGAGAATTGTTACGTTAGTTTCTCAGCCGACCTAAATAGCTACTAGTCTCAAAACTATTTGTAAACTAACAGCAGCATAGTAAATTAGAGAAACAACAATGATTTCAAAACTAAATAACTAAATTTTAAAAGGTGTTTGTTACCTTAAGCCAGATCAATGTGTGATACCCAAAATGATGAGTTGGTTTAATAATAAAGATTCATGTACCGGTTAAAATTTTGATTTTGTTCTATCATACTAATGCAGTGTTCCATTCTTAGGGACATGAGATTTGGAAGTGTGTTTTCTGAGCTTTGTTCATCCATTAACCAATTCTCATTTCACGCGCATCTTCATCACCATCATTTGTTTCCGGCACTTGTCCATTTTTCATTAAAAATGAATTTTATGAGAGTAAGTTAATTCATAAGTAAAGTAAAATTAAAAGTTGTAGTATATACCTTGAATAACATGATAATAATCCTATTGAATTACTTAATGCATGCAGTTACACACCCAAAAAAATTTCAAAATACACTAAAATTTGTCATTTTAAAATGAAAATACTAATAATTTATTAGGGAAAAAAAGTTTTTTATGAAAAGGGATTTTTTGTTGTTTTCTGTCTAAATTACCTTGGTCAGAAGGAATAGTACTTGTTTTTCTGCCGTCACCCACCAACTCATTCACCAACCTGTCTACCCGATTATGAACCCATGCAGGATCTCCTCACTGTGCTGTCCAAATTTCGAATTTTTTCTTTTATTTTCATTTTAGCCTTTTTATTTTTTCCTTGCTTATTCGGATTGGGTCAAACCAAACTCCAACAACCTTTTCTCATTTATAAATACGGTCAAATAACTGTTGAAAATGGACATATGCTTTTGGCAAAGACATTGACTGTTACTTAAAAGTGTTAACTCTGTTATCATTTAAACTTTTCAGGATCCAATGTAAAAGTAATTAATCCCACTGCGAGAAAGCGCCTTGAGACCATGGCTTCAATTGGTTGTTAGCATCTTATTCTTAAGTAAGCTTCACTCACGAATGTCTTCTAGCATCTTATATATATCTGAGATTTTTTTTATTGATCGATATAATCATATTCATTCGCACTTTGGTTGCAAAAAAATATCAGTGGTGATAAACTCATGTGAAACTTTGAACTGCCATGTCTTGAGCATTTCATAAATGCAACATGCAAGTGCAACTTATTGGTGCATACCGCAACTTAATTGTTTTTTGGACAGCTTATTAACTCCAACGCTGACCGAAACTGAACTATAGGGATTATATAAAACGATGATAGTTTGGTTGCAGTACTCTTTGACACGTGCAAGCAACCAATGGAGGATAGCCATATAGGATGATCTGTAGCACATTTGCACGTTCCTTGTGGACACGTACAAAGAAGGGCCATGCGAGGCTCGTGATCGAGACTTTGCTAGCTGACTGTGTAATATTCCTCAAAATTACTTGTCTCATCTTCGTGACTCTTGCACCTAATCAGCATGTGGACTTTCTCCAAATGAACAATCTCATGGATTTTGGGCTTGCTGCTCCACCCTAGATTCCAACCCACGTTGAGATGGATGCAGGGCAGTGTATTAGATATATTTTTAGGTTTAAAGTGAAAATAATGTTAAAGTGATTACCTTTTCATAAGAATTTTAAAGAAATTTAATATATCATATAAGCTATTATATTTATTTTTTATATTAATTTTTTAGGTTTTTGAGATGCGAAATCATTTATCAGAGTTTTATAATCAAGTTATTCTAATATTTCACTTTCAATAGATAAGATATTTAACTCATTTAATCTATTTTATACGTGGTTGTTCTATCACGTTTTCACCTATTAAACTTTTTCTACTTTGTTTATATGAATAGTAAAAAATTGATCAAGAGCGCCACGTTGAATTAGGTTTTTAACTTTTCTTTTTTTTTTTCTTCAATTTTTCGAAACTAGATCTATTCTTTCTATATGTTTAACATTTTCTCTTATAAAGAATAAGAATAAGAAAATATAAATAAAAAATGATGAACAATATTCCTTGGAACGCCAATAAGAAAATATAAATAAAAAATGAAGAACAATATACCTTGTACTTACTTTTTTCACTTCCAACCTTTACTTTCATTACTAGCATGGGTGGCCTAAATGTCACTTGATGAAACCCAATTTCTCAGGTTTAGGGTTGGAATCCTAGTGATAACTAAAATTCCAAAAAAAAATCACTTTCATTAATTTCTTCAATTAATACCCTAATGTTTTTTTTTGAAACTCGGTTTCATTCAAATCAAGAAGAAGTCATAGAGGCTAAAACATCATCCTGGATGATAGACGTGAAGGTGTGAAAAACGACTAGAAGGGGGGGTTGAATAGCGTTTTCAATATAAAAACTTTCCCCTTAAGATTTAAAGTAAATCTTTTCGGTTTCTCTAAGATAGATGGTAAAGATAGAGAGAAGAGAGAAGCACACAAGTATTTTATCCTGGTTCACTTGATAAATCCCTCAAGCTAATCCAGTCCACCCGTTAAGGTGATTTCTTCCTTCTTAGAATGAAGGCAATCCACTAATCAGATAATTGTTACAACTGCACTTGAAACATACAAGTGACTAACAATACACTGACTTAGCTCACACTAAGATTCACTCTCTTAGTCTTCTCTAGGATCCGATCAACCTTGATCTCCTAAAGGAATCACCACTAAGATTCACTCTCTTAGTCTTCTTAAGGATACTGACCTACCCGGTCCCTTAAGGAAAATCAAACAACTGTTTGAGGTTGGTGTTTACAAAGGTTTGCTTCTAAATAAGCTGAGTGTAAACTAAATAAGAACCGATGAAGAAAGTAGAGGCTTGAATCTTTTCTTGTATTGCAGCTCTTGGTTTCTCTCTCTTAGCTTTCTTCTTTTCTTCAGCCTTTTATAGTCCAAGGTGCAAAGGATATTTCTGTTGAGAGAATATGACCGTTGGAGGGCATTTCTGGAACTTCCAGAACCTGCTGTGGCTGAACCTTGGTAGGTAGGCTTGTCAGAATAGTACACTGCTCTTGTACTTCTTGATAGAGACATTTGCCTTTAACCAATGACTTCTGATCAGAGTTATGCTTCGTGTTGGAACTTGTGAAGCTTGGTGATCAGAGTCAGAGGGATGCTTGGATCCTCTGACCTTCGTAACTTCTGCTTCTGGACCTTCAGAGCTTCTAGACCTTCAGAGCCTCTGGTCCCTCAGAGCTTCTGGTCTTCAGATCTTCTGATCCTCAGATCTTCTGATCCTCTGATCTTCTGATCCTCTGATCCTCAGATCCTCTGATCTTCAGATCCTCTGATCCTTCTGATCCTCTGATCCTCAGATCCTCTGATCTTCAGATCTTCTGATCCTCAGAACTTCTGACGAATATATCTTCTGGTGTCAGAATCAGAACCTGTTTGTCAAAACACTCAAGACAAACATTAGAGTATCGTAGTTGTTCATCCACAAATAAATACTTGTTATCATCAAAACATAGAGTTGTACCACATGACCAAATCTTGATCTTACAATCTCCCCTTTTTGATGATGACAAAACCATGTATTTTGATGAACAACTCTAAACAAATAAACTGAATACACTCAGAGTATAAGGTATCAGAGTTAAAACTTATCCTGATGTGTATAGTTTATCTTGCTCCTTCTGAATCCAAGACTCGTGCTTGATTCTGAGCTAAGCTCCCCCTGAATCTAATACTTAATATCAATGTTAGTAATATCTAGATTCTGAGCTAAATAATATAGGAGTTGTCAAGATACTATAAGTTCTCCCCCTTTTTGTCATAAGCAAAAAGAATGAAGGTGGGAAAAAAAAATAGTAAGAGCATAAGACGAAATACTCCCCCTCAGAAGGAATACCAAGGGATACTTGGCTGCTGATTAGTGTATCTTCTGATGAGAGCAGAAGTGTGGTTCTGGTGACATCTCCGTTCTTGACAAAATTTCATCTTCAGATACTTCAGAATGAGAAGCTAGGAACCTACTCTTCTTCTGATGACGCAAGTCAGAAGTTGTAGTAGCATCTTCTGATGTTGTTGCTTCTGGTTTGTCAAGTTCTGAGTCTTTGTTTCTTTCTGAAACGGTCATGCTCATCTCTGCAAGCATTTTCAGCTAGCTTTGACTTGACCAAATCTTACTCTACTGATGCCTCCAAGACTAACTTCACCTTCAGATTCAAGTTTTGGATCTTGGGACATATGCCTTTCTCCCGTCATGTGTTGCCTGCATCCACTGTCCAGGTTCCATGGTTGGAGTTTCGATGGACCTATTGAAGATATCTGCAACATATATAATCTTATCCCTAGGTACCCACTTTCTGGGTCCTTTCTTGTTAGTTAACCCAGAAGTTCTGACAACTTTGGGTTTCTCAACATGATAATGTAAAGGAATTTTTGCATGATATTTAGACATAGAGAAAGATCTCTTTTTAAGAGGAGGTTTAGCAACTTCAGCAGGTAAAGGATCAGGCAATATGGTACCAGAGGGAACAAAGCATTCATACAAAGATTTAGCTTTAGGCACAGAAGGCTCATTTCTAATTGGTTTAGAATAGCCAATGTCATATATTCCATTTCTGCTTACGCCATAGATCATTGAAGCCATTAAGCTTCTGTCTACGCTTTTAGCCAGGAATCTTTGAAAAGACTTTTCATACTTAGATTCATTTCTACAATCAGAGGCATCACAAGCAACTATTTCTTCTAACTTAGCAATCTGGTTCTTAAGCACAGAGTTAGAATTAACTAAAGCATGGTTATCATTTTTCAAATCAGATATGATTTTCTCATCTTCAGAAGGGGTTTTAGAAACAGCAGATAAGTTCTTTTTCAGCTTTTTATGCTTAGACAATAAAGAGTTATACTTATCCATGATATCAGACAAAGCATGTTTCATTTCAGAGGTTGAGAAAGAAGCGAATACCTCATTTTCATCGTATGAGTTAGGATCTCCTTCTGATGCTGAGTCAGAGTCAACAGCATCCTTTGACTCTGCTCCTTTGTCTTTGACAATAGCCATGAGTCCTTGAACTTCACCATCAGAGTCAAAATCCTCTGACTCTGATTCATCAAAAGTCACCATCAGACTTTTCTTTGGTTTGAAATGCTTCTTTGACTTTTTGTCCTTTGATGAGCCTTTGTATTTGCTCTGCCTGTGCTTCCAGATGCAGTTGAATTTTCTGGATATCAGAGTCAGCTCATCTTCATCAGAATCTTCTGATGCTTCTTCAGATTCTTCTGCTCCAGCTTGGAGAGCTTTTGACTTCTCAGATTTAGCCTTCTCAGAGCGCTTCAGCTCATGGCATTTCAGTATGCTGATGAGTTCTTCTAAACTCATATGCTCAACATCTCTTGTGAGCTCTATTGAAGTCACCAAGGGTATCCAGCTTTCAGGAAGACATCTGATGACCCTTATGACATGATCTTTAGTTGTGTAGCTCTTGTTGAGAGGTCGTATTCCAGCTACGAGCAACTGAAATCTGGAAAACATATCCTCAATGGATTCGTTAGGTTCCATGATGAAGGATTCATATTTCTGGATCAAGGACAGCGCCTTTGATTCTTTCACCTTCTTGTTTCCTTCATGTGTCATCTTTAAGGAATCAAGGATACACTTAGCGGAATCACGATCAGTAATTTTCTCATATTCTTCATATGAAATGGCACTTTGCAGAATAGCTCTTGATCGGTGATGATCTCTGAACTCCTTCTTTTGATCTTCACTCATCTTCTCCCTTGGGATCTTTACACCATGTTCATCGACAGGAGGGGTGTAGCCATCAACAACAAAATCCCAGAGATCAGGATCAAAGCCAAGAAAGAAGCTTTTGATTCTATCTTTCCAAAAATCAAATCTCTGACCATCAAAGATAGGTGGTCTTGCACTGTATTGATATTTGCTTGTAGTAGTGGTGGAATCCATGAGTTTTTCACACTGGCCCGGATCTACTGAACACTGTTAAGTGTGGTAATCAGAACTTGCGCTCTGATACCAATTGAAGGTGTGAAAAACGACTAGAAGGGGGGGTTGAATAGCGTTTTCAATATAAAAACTTTCCCCTTAAGATTTAAAGTAAATCTTTTCGGTTTCTCTAAGATAGATGGTAAAGATAGAGAGAAGAGAGAAGCACACAAGTATTTTATCCTGGTTCACTTGATAAATCCCTCAAGCTAATCCAGTCCACCCGTTAAGGTGATTTCTTCCTTCTTAGAATGAAGGCAATCCACTAATTAGATAATTGTTACAACTGCACTTGAAACATACAAGTGACTAACAATACACTGACTTAGCTCACACTAAGATTCACTCTCTTAGTCTTCTCTAGGATCCGATCAACCTTGATCCCCTAAAGGAATCACCACTAAGATTCACTCTCTTAGTCTTCTTAAGGATACTGACCTACCCGGTCCCTTAAGGAAAATCAAACAACTGTTTGAGGTTGGTGTTTACAAAGGTTTGCTTCTAAATAAGCTGAGTGTAAACTAAATAAGAACCGATGAAGAAAGTAGAGGCTTGAATCTTTTCTTGTATTGCAGCTCTTGGTTTCTCTCTCTTAGCTTTCTTCTTTTCTTCAGCCTTTTATAGTCCAAGGTGCAAAGGATATTTCTGTTGAGAGAATATGACCGTTGGAGGGCATTTCTGGAACTTCCAGAACCTGCTGTGGCTGAACCTTGGTAGGTAGGCTTGTCAGAATAGTACACTGCTCTTGTACTTCTTGATAGAGACATTTGCCTTTAACCAATGACTTCTGATCAGAGTTATGCTTCGTGTTGGAACTTGTGAAGCTTGGTGATCAGAGTCAGAGGGATGCTTGGATCCTCTGACCTTCGTAACTTCTGCTTCTGGACCTTCAGAGCTTCTGGACCTTCAGAGCCTCTGGTCCCTCAGAGCTTCTGGTCTTCAGATCTTCTGATCCTCTGATCTTCTGATCCTCTGATCTTCAGATCCTCTGATCCTCAGATCCTCTGATCTTCAGATCCTCTGATCCTTCTGATCCTCTGATCCTCAGATCCTCTGATCTTCAGATCTTCTGATCCTCAGAACTTGTGACGAATATATCTTCTGGTGTCAGAATCAGAACCTGTTTGTCAAAACACTCAAGACAAACATTAGAGTATCATAGTTGTTCATCCACAAATAAATACTTGTTATCATCAAAACATAGAGTTGTACCACATGACCAAATCTTGATCTTACAAGAGGCAATCTCAGAAGGAGCTTCTTCAATCCAAATCATACAGCCATAATGGAAAGCTCAACGTGCTAAAGCGTCAGCAGCACCATTGCCAGTTCGACGCACAAAAGTAAATTTAAAAACATCAAAATTAGGAAGTAATGAACGACAATAAAAAACAACAGCTCAATATTTTTCCCTAATGTTTCTCAATTGAAAATTGAGTTTAGGAAAAAATATTTATAAACAATAATCAATTATAATATTTTTGAAATATAAACTACAATCATTCAGGGTTGATTCCTGGACCTCACACTTCCAAACCTATATGCACACCAGCTCTTACCACTTAAACTCTCATTCGACTATTCATTTTATTTTTTAGGGTCTCCTAATATGCATCACTTTTAAATTTGTGCAAAACATTTGCACCATGTGCTTTGACCAGCCATAGGTAAACAACACATCATTTTTTTAATTTAATATTTAAAAAAAAATTAATAATTTTTATTTTAAAAAAAATGTGTTGATCTACTATCTTCGATCAAAGCACATGGTGTAAAACCAAACCTGTTTTTGAAACTATAAAAAACAATTTTACTAATTAAAATTATTTTTTATTTACTAATAGGTGGTTAGTTCAAATGATATACGTTTGGCTTACCTTAAATAATGTTTCGGGTTCGAGTCTTGTGTTTCAAAAAATACTGCTAGGAGAGTTAGCTCCAACAACGTGTGGATGTTAGAGGTGGAAATAAGTCAAGCGGCCTGTTAGGGGTCTATGACCTGGCTCGTTAGAGGCCTGGTCTGACTTGACTTGTTTATTAAAAAGGTTGGGCCTAGACTTTTTAAAGTGTTTGATTAACTAAAAAAAGCTAGGCACATGCTATCAAAAAAGTCTATTTGACTTGATAAACCAGCTTGTTTATGTAATATTATTTTTATCAATAATATAAATAATATTATTTGAGAGGATATACAAATTTTATTACAATGATATATGAAAAGACATATTAGTCCGGATTATTTGCCTGTGGCTTATTAGACTACCGGCCTATTGGTCTTCTTTATTTGAAATTGTTGTTAAATAGGCTTTTAAGTAGACTTGTAGGTAAGGTCAGACCTTATAACAGGTTAAGTCAGGCCTGCTTGTTGAAATGTCACAGACCAGACTTTAGCCACCAGGGCCGGCCCAAGGGCCAAACCACCAAAGTAAGGGCTTTAGGCCTAAAAAAAAAATTAATTTTTACTAAGTAAAAAAGACCTCCAATTTTTTTTACTATGTAAAAAAAGGCCCCAAATATTTTAATAAATAAATATTTCTTTAGATAAAAATGTCTCACTTCAAAAGTTGCTTTAGACCTCGTGTAGTGTTGGGCCGGCCCTGTTATCCACAAAAAGAGAATGCAGGCGCTTGAGTCCCACAAAGCCTAACTTGACTTAGCTTATTTCCACCCCTATCAATGTTCTCGGCTCGAACATAATAGTCTCTCGTAAGAATTTTTTTTTGGAAATTCATATATATAGAGCAGGCCAATATTGCTGGATTAAAAAACTATTTTTACAATTGAATTGAGATGATCTTTATCCACAATTGCTTGTTATATAAGGAACTCATACCCACATTAAATCATTGACAGAGAATGCTGGCCGTGACTCAGTTCCTAAAAGAGTGGGATCAGAAATTTTTGGTATTTTCAGATCATATCAATCAGTCCGTATTTGCATGGATGTTTTAGGCATTTCTTGATTTTAATTGATATGGTTAATTTTTATCTCAATCTTGGTGAGAAACTCTGAGTACCCCATTTGGCCATTTCTTTGTCTTGTCTCATTCTCACTTTTTCTCCCTATAAATAAGAGTTAAGACCCTATCCTTTTTGCTTCCCATTCTTGTCTTTTTCTTTACACAAAAGATCATGGAAGATCAACTGGGTTCCATATGCGATCTTCATGAGGTGGGTATTGCATACTCTTACTTGTTCATCTACATGTGGTGAATCTTGTTGCATACATGTTTTTTCTCTGCTTTTGTTTCATTGCTTACTTCTCTATCCATTTCTTTTACTCTTTACTTGTTCATTTCTCTGTTTTTGTTTTCTCTCATCTTGCATATAAGTTCTTGTTCTTCCAAGTCTTCACTTGATTAAGAATTGAATATACTTTCTTCTCCCTCTTCCGTCTGTTCTTATTGTTGCGCTCAGATACAGAGTTCAAATACAGTTAGTTTCAGTGTTCAACAAAAAAAAAATGAGTAGTCATTTTTGCCAGAAGGTTATGTCACATAAAAGTTTTCATTTTACTCGATAAGTGGATTTTGCAGCGGTTAAAAGTGTTTGTTTGTTCTGTAAGAACGAGAGTTCAATCCTTATAAGTCTCACTCTTTACAACATCTTAGGCCTTTACCACACCCATATGTATCGAAACAGATTTACTTCATACTTGTTTTTCAAGTAAAAAAAAGTTGTCATTTTTGTTTTCCAAAACTTTCCTTTTTTTTCTTTCATCTATTTTGTACAAGTATCTTTATCAAATACAACTATATTATTAATTGATCACTTTTCTTCTTAAAGAGGAAAGAATTTATCTTTGACCCCATTTTCAATTATTTGCTTTCATCATTAATTGCTCAACATTCATTTTATTTTTTTCAAGAAAAGCAAGGCCGGTGTCTACTCTCACTTTTCATGTCCAAAAGTTTGTTCTTTGTTTCCACTCACCAAACTTGTCCCTTTCTTTTATTTATTTGATCTTTGCATGAAACATGCTTGAGAAAGTGATTCCTTGACTTTCTCTATGACACCATTTTCTCAAACAAAGCTTTTGCAGGGCTATGAGCAATTGAGGCAAAAGCTCTTTGACACAATGCTCGAACTCGAAACCATGAGGAACGTGAAAGCAGAACTCTCCAAACTGCTGCAAATAGCTTACCAAGAGAGGGATCAAGCAAGAGAACAACTTCATAGCCTCGCGAAAAAGCTCGTTCCCGCCAACTCAAACGCGCTTTTAGAGAATCTTCCGGAGTTTCCACCCGCGATCAAAGCGAACTCAAGCTTCACAAAATCAAACAGCCCCTCAAACATCTCATCATCCCCTGTGACTCCTCTGTTGCAGCCAGTTTCTCCTTCTCCCGAGTTTTCAAACGTGAATGTGAATGTTGTTGACAATCACTACAACTTTGGTTTCCAGAAGCCTGCAACAATTGATTTTGAAAGTTCTGTGATTGATTACCTTGCAAAGGGAAAGGTGTTGCCTCAGAAGGGAAAGCTAGTTGAGGCTGTGAGAGATGCTGGTTCTCTGCTTGAGACTCTGCTTGTGGCTGGGCCACTTCCAAAGTGGCGAAATCCACCTCCATTGACTTCCCTCAAGATTCCTCCTCTTAATATCAAGGAATATGATTCTCTTACTCCTGCGAGCAAGCTCAACTCCTTTGGAAATTGGTGGGATTCGGCTCAGAAACCAACGTTTCTTCCATCCTCTCATTCTTCAGAACCTCTACCAATGCTTAACTTTGCAGGCAGCTCCTTTGGCTCCTGGAACAAACAATTGCAGATGACATCAAAAGCTAGTGTTGCAAGGAATCAGCATAGACTTCAATATTGATGAAAAATAACCTTACTTATCCTTGCCTTTTTACATTTTCTTTCTAGAAAATTTGATGTAAATGGAGTTAGAATGATTGGTGTAGATGGCTCCATACCCTGGTTTTGATCAACGGGTAGAGGTGAACTTTTCGATTTTAGCGGCGAAGTAGTTCTTTTTCTATATTTATGGAAGTGCATGTTTACAATTTTCATAATCCATTCTAAGGTTGAGCTCACATTTTCGATTTTAGTTGCAAAGTATTTATTTGTCTCTGAATGCATGATTACAAATTCTAAATTCAATTCTGTGGAGAACAAAGGTCGAGCTAACCTTTTCTGTAATAGCCGCGAAGTAGTTCTTTTTTTCCTCTATGGGAGTATGAATTGAAGTGCATGTTCATAAATTCTAAAACAAATTGTGCAAAGTAATCCTTTTTCGTGTTTAGCTTCTCAATGTCATAATTGATTCTGAAAAAATAGAAATTGATGATATTAAGATGCTTTTCTTATATTTTGATTTGGAGTCAATTGATTTTTCCTTTACATTTTCACCTGTTGCATTCCTTTTGTCTTTTAACCAAACAAACATTAGCTTCTAGATATAGGGGGTGTAAATATTGCAAACAAAAATCTCATTCAGTCAACAATAGCTTAGACTCTAAGAGTATATTTTTAATACAATCTACTTGTCAGCTAAATACAAAGCGAAATCCTTATTATTACCTCCAATAGTATGTCTTTACTTGACAATACTTTGGTTTATACGCCTGCAATTTTCCTATATAAAGTGCCAATGAGTATATTCAAATCCTCTGCAAACTCCTTGTTCCTCACACATCTTCATTAATCTGATTAAGATGTTTGATAAGCCATGGAGGAATATACAGGCTGTTCCATTTTGGCACTTTGTGTTGTGTTCTTGATTATAGTGATTCGGTGCAACATTCTCAGGCTTCTCTTGTGTTGTTTTAACAGTCCAAGTCCCAATAGAAATTTGGTTGAAGGGCAGTACCAGGATGAGTCCATTCCTTATACTACTTCACTTCAGCTTCATATGAGTGACTTGGAGTTGTCTATCATAGTCCCTTCCTCTCTTCCTGCGTCTCAGTTGAAGAAAAATGGGGGAGAAGTGCCAATAAACACAGACTGTGCAATTTGCTTGGGGGAATTTGAAGAAGGGGAATGGATAAAACTTCTTCCTAATTGTAGCCATGGCTTCCATGTTTCCTGCATTGACACTTGGTTTCAGTCTCATTCAAAGTGCCCCCTCTGTAGATCTCATGTGTCTACTCATAGTGTTCAGTTATCTTTTCACACATAGGTAGAACACTTTGGAAAGTTAAGGTTTTATTAACATCAGCCCTTAGGTCTATTCCGAATTCAAAAATTGAAAATTTTATAAAGAAAGATAAGTACTGATTGCAACTTTGTATTTGTTGGGCCAAAGGAATTCTTAAAACTCCGAAGGATCATTCACATTAGGCTAAAGAGCGACTACAAGTAGATTGGAAACTACATTTTTGAACAAAACCTTAATGCATTAGATGCATAGGTCATCTCAACTATAAAGTGCTTAAAGTAGTCTTTTTACTCAAATGTGAAACTTACTCACACTTGATCACAACATTTCTAACCTTTCTTCTTGACTTTTGGATTCTTGGACTCACACCTATGCAAATTTTACAGTAAAGTTGGGAACATATCAGAATGAGAAACTAGTGCTTCGGTCTACCCTTCCCAGCTGCCATGGAATAGTCTTGGCAATGCTATGCGACTGCTCGTCAGTTTTCTGTTTTTAGTCTTGTTTTCTCTTTACCCTTGTTACCAAAATAGTGGATTTGTAATAGAAATATTTTTTGTTTTTTATTATGGTAAATATTATATTTAAATGTAATTAGTGAGTTTGAATAAGTTTGGACACATGTTTCAAACCAATGTATTCCAAGTTTCGAACTATATTGTCATCTAAGTTTAGTGATTTTATTAATTTAATCTCTAATTTGTCCTCCAACTCATACATCTTTCATCTCTTACCACTTGTGTTATCTTCATGGACGATTATAATCCCCTTTAGTACTTTCATGATTTTAGTCATTTTTTCCTCATTTTGTTCCCCGAATTAAGTCATTCCGCACTTTTAACGCCCTACTTTTTAAATTGTGCAAATTTAGTCACATCACTAGACTAACTCCATCAAACAGTTAACTTTTATTTTAAAGGGTGACCCATGACGTTTAACTAAGTTTATGTGTGATGATTGTATTTTGAATGGGGAACCACAATTACTCTACACAGCCAATTTAAAAAGTGAAGTGGACAAAATTCACCTTGCATGTATACAAAAACGCTAAGAATTACAACAGAACCACATTTCCCAACTAAAAAACAATGATATGGAAATTGTGAAACCAAAAAACGGAGGTGACCACAATAATAGAATAAATAACTAGAAGATTAAACTTGTGAAAAATAAAGGAGATTTAAATCGCAGAATCTTTAAGCTAGAGAAATAAAATAGCAAAAGAAAAACGAAGGGGACCAACTGTGAAGCCATTATGATTATTTTCTTTCACAAAACAAAGGATAGAGGAAGATAAACATTGTTGCAATTCAAACCATCGATTTGAGTCCTAAATCCCAACAGACCAACAAAAATAAATTTTCACCAAGCATTTGAGGATAAATATCAACTTGGAAAGAAAGAAAAAAATCAACTTGGAAACTTCGAACTGAAAGTTAGTTTGGAGTAGGAGAAATCCAATTGAAACCTACTTGAATTTGTCAGCGTTGGTTCATGATTGCATGCACCCTTTCTTGAATTCAAAACATGGTTTTTCATGTTTGCTTGATCGGATGAGTACATTAGTAATTCACTAATTCTAGTTACAAATACACATAGGTTTGGGAACACCACTGGCACTAAGCATAATCATGTCCAATTCACATAATTTCACAATAACTAACGACAAAGAACCATAATGCACATTCCACTTTCATCAATATGCATAACGAGTACTTAACAACATACATCCTTCAATTATCTATGATCATTTAACCTTGGGTAAATTATCTTTTCTTGATGGTTAAAATGCACAGTACCATACATCGTGTAAATCGAAAAACAATTCCAAAGCTCTATTAATTTTCAGCCATTCGAGAATATGTAGTAAGACTATCATGGTATACATATTGTTAATATTAAAAATTATTTCATATTTGATAACTCGTTCACAAAACCACATGTTCAAGGTTCTCTGGAATGTGTGAAATACCCACGACACCTATCACATGTTTAAGGCTCTCAGTATAAAATTTCTTTACACGATCAAATAATCTTATATTGATGCCATATTATGTTAGTGGTACATCAAAATTAAATCCAATATATAATTAGTCAAAGTCTATCATCTATTCATTGAAAAAAAGTTACCAAAACTAAAATTGGGCAACGAAAACATGCTCATTCACTCATCAAATCGGAAATATTAAGCAAGCAAACTCAATTCTATTAGATAAAAAATACACCAAACAAAAAACTGAAAAATTTAGAACTCAACCTTGCTTCAAAAGGTTAATGTCAGAGATCACTGTAAAACAGACTATCATCTAAATAGAAATTGACTTCAGTGAAGCCAAGTATAACCTTACTACCTTAGATAATGCCAATCTTGTTTGCTACATCCAAGGCATCATAGTCTGGAGTCAACCGAACATAGGCCTTCTTGGTGCCATCAGGCCTGCAACAGAACAGAATACCCTAATTTAGAAGAACTAATAGATGTTTATGCAACTATGCATTCAAGTTTTTCATACAAGTAGTAGCATCACTTTCATGTTATTGTTAATTAGGGTTTATACTAAATAATTTTATGCTGCTGGAGACGCACAGCATGAGCCATTTATCACAAATGTGGACCATAAAAAAAACCAGAATCCAGTATCCTCCAATCATGATAAAAGCTTGGAAGGCAAATTGCAATATCAATTTTTTTGTTAGTAGACCATGGTGAATTAGTCATTATAAGCAATCATGAGTTAAAACTTAAGATAATTCCTAAGAGAGTCACTAGTACATAAGCTATAAAGGCTCACCTGATCAAGGTGTTCACTTTCTTAGCTTGGATGTCATACATTTTCTTCACTGCAGCCTTGATCTTCTTCTTGTCAGCACGCAAGTCAACAATGAAAACCAAAGTGTTGTTGTCTTCAATCTTCTTCATGGCCGACTCAGTGGTGAGGGGGAATTTCAGAATCTGATAGTGATCAAGCTTGTTCCTTGGAGTAGCACTGATCCGAGGGTACTTAGGGTTCCTATCCTTTGTTTGAGTCTTTGGTCGATGGAATGTAACAGTTGTTCGGATCTTCTTGGCCTTCTTCTTAAAGGTAGGGCCAGACTTGACTGCTTTCGCAGTTTTCAAGGCTTGCGCCTTGGGATCAGTCTTCTTTGAACCATCAGCTGCACAGAAACACAGGAATGTAACGAGATGATTAATTTCAATAATAAAACTGCAAGGATGAACATTATACAATATGAAATGACATTAGCAACACTCATAAATATGTCCAATAAAATTCACAGGAAGCCTCAAAATGTTAATAGAAGCTTAAAGCTTCAAAAGTAAACTGTAAAAATGCTAAAGTATAAGTTAAAACTCACTCCTAAGCAAGCAAACCCAAGTCTTGAAACATACTTGCTTGAAAAAAAACCAACCATTATAATGTTCAAAGGTGAAAACATAGGGAAAGAGGATGCAGCATAATCTTCCTAGCAATGTAAAGAAATGAATAACTGCAAGAATGAACATTATACATAAATTCATTAACAACACTCAGAAACATGTCTAATGAAATATACAAAGAACCCTCAAAATGTTACTAAAACCTTATAGCTTCAAAAGTAAAACTGCTAGAGTATAAGCTAAAAATTCATTCCTAAAAAATAAAGCCAAGTCTTAAATCATAATAGCTTAAAAAACCCATTATAAAATGTTCAAAGGTGAAAGCTTTGGGAAAGAGGTTTCCAATGAGCTTGGTAAAGCTCATTCGTAGCTGGCATCAGAAACCGCTAGCAAGTGTTGTCATGGTATTAACAGACAGTAAAACAAGCCAGATTAATGTAATTAACTATGCATCGACTAATTATCACTTTGAATCAGTAATTACAAAAATTTGAAATTCAAATAGAAATTGATTTGCAGTAACCATATGTCAGATTTGAAGAAAAAGGAGCAAATGGGGGATGAAGAAGAACAAGGAACGATGGAAATACCTTTTGGTGCCATTGTTCGGCGAAGAAGCAGAAACCTACCCTGTCAAATCTGCGTAAAGCGCTGAAAAACGAAAGCAAAATGAAGGTGAAGGGTTAGTGAAGGTGTTGAAAGAGTGAGAAGAGAGATTGAGATTCGGAGGTAGAGCACAACCTGCAGGTGAGAAGCAGAGACAGTAGCCATTGTTAGGGTTTTGTTAGGTCATATATACGTGCTGTGAAACTATGAAATGGTTTCCGTCATGGCCCAATGTTCTGGCCCATTGTCAATTTACGTCTAAAAAAAATCCATAACCAAGAGGATTATGGCTATGTTTGGCATGTTTAGCTGATAAGCTAGCTGAAAGCTGAAAAGCTAGCTGAAAGCTTATAAGCTAGCTGATAGCTGAAAGCTGATAAGCTAGCTGAAAGCTGAAAAACTACGGCTATGTTTGGCATGTCATTTCAGCTAGCTTATAGCTTATTTGACTAGCTTAAAGCTTATTTGACTAGCTTAAAAGCTCTTCAAAAGTGTTTGGTGAAGGAGCTTATTTTAGTAGTTTAAAGCTTTAAGCTATAAGCTATCTCAGGTAGCTTATAGCTTAAAGCTTATAGCTTATTAAATTTATTCTCATTTTTATCCTTATTATTTTATTAAAATTCTACCATTACCCTTATATATTTATAAAAACACTAAACTTATTTTCCCCTCACACTTACGTATGCAGTTTCCGCCATCATTCCCGCCACACCGCTGCGCACCACAAGTATTATAAATATTATATTAATAAAAATAAATATAAATAAATATTATATTTTTAAGATGATATATAACTGTAGCTAATAAAAATATTTAAAGTTTTAATAATTTTAATATTAATATCATATTGGTATTAATGTGAAAATAAAGTAATGTTAAATATAAAAATAATTATACAAGTATGTCCTTTTATGTCATTTTACAATTTCAGCTTGTTTAACAGCTAGTTCTACCAAACACTTTTGTTTCAATCACGTAGCTTTTCAGCTTTCAGCTATTAGCTTTCAGCTTTCAGCTAGCTTATCAGCTTTCAGCTATCAGCTAGCTTATCAGCTAAACATGCCAAACATAGCCTACGTGATTGGAATAAAAGTGTTTGGTAAAACTAGCTGTTTAACAAGCTGAAATTGTAAAATGACATAAAAGGACATACTTGTATAATTATTTTTATATTTAACATTACTTTATTTTCACATTAATACCTATATGATATTAATATTAAAATTATTATCATTTTAAATATTTTTATTAACTCAAGTTATTTATCATCTTAAAAATATAATATTAATTTTTACTTATTTTTATTAATATAATATTTTTAATACTTATGGTGCGCATAGGTGTGGCGGGAACTGCATACGTAAGTGTGAGGGGAAAATATGTTTAGTGTTTTTATAAATATATAAGGGTAATGGTGGAATTTTAATAAAATAATAAGGATAAAAATGAGAATAAATTTAATAAGCTATAAGCTTTAAGCTATAAGCTACCTGAGATAGCTTATAGCTTAAAGCTTTAAGCTACTGAAATAAGCTCATTCACCAAACACTTTTGAAGAGCTTTTAAGCTAGTCAAATAAGCTTTAAGCTAGTCAAATAAGCTATAAGCTAGCTGAAATGGCATGCCAAACATAGCCTATATGTCAGTCCATTGTTGACAATAAAGCTAAACTATCGGATTTGTCCCAAAAAAAAGGTGAATATGTCTTATTATTATTTGGCTTAATTGCACTTTTGATCCTCCAACTTTTCCCTTCCTGCGAAAATCGTCCCCCAACTAAGAAATTAGCAAAAACCATCTCAACGTTTACACTCCGTTGCAAAACTGGTATGTCGTTACACTTCCGTCTGAAAACTAACGTTTTGTGGGTAAAAAATAATAAAAAACACATAAACTTCATCATCTTCATCTCTTTCTTCAAACATTCTTCACTATCATCTTCATCAATATCAGAAAAACCCAGAATAAGCTGAGAATTAAAAGCAGAAGAAAATTTCGCCTCATCTCCCCAACACCACACCACCAGCCACCAAGCCTCTTCTCCCTACCCCCCTTTTGTCCTAAAAAACCAAGCACAACACAACACAACCACCACCACCAAGCTCCAACCAGAATCATAGTACAGAGTTAAAAATACAAAAACTCCAACCAGAATCATAGTAGAGTTAGAAATCCCAAACTCCCAAACCACCCACATAGCAAACCTCGAATTTGTTGAGCTCTCCTCAGATCTGACGACGCCATCGGGACGATGACACCACAACCACCACACACATGGACTCCCCCACACCCCACCCTCCAGATCACTCACCTTCGTTTCAGAATCTCCAGATCACACACCATTAGCATCGTTTCAGAGGTCGATTTGGTGGCTAGTGGTGTTGGGGGTTTCGATCTGGTTTGCTTTATTGCTTCACAAAGGTCATAACTGCAGAAATATGAGTTGGGTTGTTCGGATTGGGTTTGTTGCTTCTATGGATTTTTGGGTTTCCACTCTAAAGTTATGGGTTGAAGGTTCGGTGGTGAGGGTTTTGGTGGTTTTGATCTGTCATTGTCTTTTTCATCTTCTTCCTTCTTTAGTGGATTCTGGGTTACTGGGTTGGGGTTTGGTGGTGGCAAATCAGAGTTTTTCAGAGAGGGAGGAATCATACGGGGAAGATGTTGAGGATGATGATTTGGGGTTGCAGGCTTTGGGGTTTCTGGGTTTTGGGTATAACAACAGTAAACATTATAACCATGTCATCACTTTTCTAGTTTTTAATCAAATTGAATTACTGGGTTTTGATTTGAAAGATCGATCTTGCTCTATTAAGTGCTAGTTTTCAATTTCCATTTCCCTTTTCATGCTTATGGCTTAGTAATAATACTTGACAATTGGGGTTGCTCTGAGGCAATGTTGAGCGCCATGTAAACTGGGGATGTGGGTTTTGTTTGAAATTGTTGTTTCTCGTGGCTCATGATTTCAATTACTTAATTCTTCTAGGTTATGCTTTATCCTCTATGCATCTGTCTCTGCTAATTCTTGGATTTTTTAAAATTAATGCTTATTTGGTGTCAACAGGGATGCCTATGAATTTACTGTGTGACCTCAACACCTGCAAAGATACCGTGAATATGCTAATCATACCCAGAAAATGTTAGCTTTCAGACGGAAGTGTAACGGCAGACTAGTTTTGCAACGGAGGTCGGAGTGTAAACATTGAGGATGATTTTTGATAATTTCTTAGTTGGGGAACAATTTTCGCATGAAGGGTAAAGTTGGGGGACCAAAAGGGCAATTAAGCCTTATTATTTTTTATAAATATTTATTATTATTGCATAAGCACAAGATATTGACCAATTCTTTTAAAAATTAGTGATCTCAAGTTTAAATTTTGCTTAAGAAACTTCACTCCTAATATTGTTTTTTCCTTTGAGGGAAGACACACAACCACATGTTCGGGAAACAGTTGCATGTTCCTCCTAATAAATATATTTTTCTTGGATTCGAGTTTGTGCTCTCATTCTTACACGCACCTTCACTTCCAAAATAGTATAAATTTATCATTTAAAAAAAGTTTTAAAATAAAATATCACTAGTTGTTAAATTTAACAGTATAATTTAATTAGTAAGTTAAGTAAAATTCTAAACGGTTTTTGCATTTTGTATTTAAATTATATTTAAAAAAACAGTTTGTTTATCGTTAGGATGAAAGAAATTTTGCATACTTTTTTTTTATGAGTGAGTTTCTTACAACTTTTGCCTAACTACTGATATTCTATGCTAGAATTTTTTTAGCAATTTCAAAAAGTTTATTTCACGAGGGAGGAGACTATTTGAATTGAGAACATCTAAATTATGATGAGACTATATAAGTCGTAGTGTCTGAACCAGAGGCGGACCCAGAAATTTTGTGAAACCTGGGCAAAATTTGAGTAGGAAATTTGTTGTTATAAAATAGTCCCTCAATTTTACCCCAACCTTTAAATTTTGCCCTTTTTATTTTTTTTTGGGGCCCAAAAGATGATGTGGTCCAAAGAAAAAAAAATTGGCTAGAGCTTGGGCATTTGCCCTAGGTGGCCAGGCGCTCAATCCGCCTCTGGTCTGAACCAATGGAGGGTTTATCTATGAATATTTTTTCTGATTTGGTAGGTTTAGCAATGATTGACAGAGAATTGAAATTTATGATTTGTTAAGTAGTGAAATGTAAAATTTCATCAACACCTTATATAATTGGAATAGAGTTGAAAGTAGGGGAGACATATGAAGAAAAGAGAAAGAAAATATAAGAATGTGACAAGGCATATAATTGAGAAAGATTAGAAAGGTAGAAACAAAATGAAGGTGGAGAAAAAAGTGGAAAAAAATATTAGGAATGAATGTAAGTAGTGAAATGTTAAAAATAATAAATCTAGCATTGAAATCAATATCAATATATATTAGAAAATAACAACTTCTAGCATGACGTGTCGCACTCACAGGCCAAGTTAGTGACGTGTCGCTCCCAGATTAATTCTCACCTAATATTTTACATGTAAGCTCTTTCTCCTTGACCCCACTTGCCACATGTGCCCTGATTTTTCCTTACCATATTTCTCCTTAATAAAAAAAATACATTTTTAAATTTTATATTTGATTAGGATTTAGGTTTTTTATTTCTTGATTTTATCTTAATTTATTTTTAATTTATTTTTAGAGTATTAATTAATTTTTATGGTATTTTTATTGAATTTTCAGATTTTTAATTAATTCCGGATTTTATGAGTTTTTATTGTGATTTGCTAGATTTTGATAGTTTTTATCTATATTTATTTAGTACATTTTTAAATTTTAGATTTGATTAGGATTTATGTTGTTTATTTCTGAATTTTATCTTAATTTATATTATTATTTATTTTTAGAGTATTAATTAATTTTTATTGAATTTTCGGATTTTTAATTAATTCCGGATTTTATGAGTTTTTATTGTGATTTGCTAGATTTTGATAGTTTTTATCTATATTTATTTAGTACATTTTTAAATTTTAGATTTGATTAGGATTGATGTTGTTTATTTCATGGTTTTATCTTAATATAAAATCTGTGATATAAATCAATAATACATCCCATCAGCAAAAACCCTCTTAAAACCCTGCCTACCTCCACCATCTCCTCCATGGAATTCATCTCCTCCATGCAATTTTCATCCCATCTCTCCACTGAACGGAACCACCCCCACAAAATCGTCTCATCTCTCCACGGAACCACTTTGCCATCTACTTGCAATCGCATCCCTCCGATTTGCTGCCTTGGACTGATTGGGAAGGTTGTAGATGGAGGTTTCAAATTATTTTCTTCCTTTGCTTGCATAATATGTTATGGTTTTTTTCAATTTTATTTTACTTTACCTTTAACTTTCATTCACTCATGTTTGACTTCAAGGTCAATTTCGTTCATCACTTGCCATGCTAATTTCAAATTCTTTTCTTCAGGTTTTTTTTGCATGACGTGTCGCACTCACAGGCCAAGTTAGTGACGTGTCGCTCCCAGATTAATTCTCACCTAATATTTTACATGTAAGCTCTTTCTCCTTGACCCCACTTGCCACATGTGCCATGATTTTTCCTTACCTTATTTCTCCTTAATAAAAAAAATACATTTTTAAATTTTATATTTGATTAGGATTTAGGTTTTTTATTTCTTGATTTTATCTTAATTTATTTTTGATTTATTTTTAGAGTATTAATTAATTTTTATGGTATTTTTATTGAATTTTCAGATTTTTAATTAATTCCGGATTTTATGAGTTTTTATTGTGATTTGCTAGATTTTGATAGTTTTTATCTATATTTATTTAGTACATTTTTAAATTTTAGATTTGATTAGGATTTATGTTGTTTATTTCTGAATTTTATCTTAATTTATATTATTATTTATTTTTAGAGTATTAATTAATTTTTATTGAATTTTCGGATTTTTAATTAATTCCGGATTTTATGAGTTTTTATTGTGATTTGCTAGATTTTGATAGTTTTTATCTATATTTATTTAGTACATTTTTAAATTTTAGATTTGATTAGGATTGATGTTGTTTATTTCATGGTTTTATCTTAATATAAAATCTGTGATATAAATCAATAATACATCCCATCAGCAAAAACCCTCTTAAAACCCTGCCTACCTCCACCATCTCCTCCATGGAATTCATCTCCTCCATGCAATTTTCATCCCATCTCTCCACTGAACGGAACCACCCCCACAAAATCGTCTCATCTCTCCACGGAACCACTTTGCCATCTACTTGCAATCGCATCCCTCCGATTTGCTGCCTTGGACTGATTGGGAAGGTTGCAGATGGAGGTTTCAAATTATTTTCTTCCTTTGCTTGCATAATATGTTATGGTTTTTTTCAATTTTATTTTACTTTACCTTTAACTTTCATTCACTCATGTTTGACTTCAAGGTCAATTTCGTTCATCACTTGCCATGCTAATTTCAAATTCTTTTCTTCAGGTTTTTTTTGCATGACGTGTCGCACTCACAGGCCAAGTTAGTGACGTGTCGCTCCCAGATTAATTCTCACCTAATATTTTACATGTAAGCTCTTTCTCCTTGACCCCACTTGCCACATGTGCCATGATTTTTCCTTACCTTATTTCTCCTTAATAAAAAAAATACATTTTTAAATTTTATATTTGATTAGGATTTAGGTTTTTTATTTCTTGATTTTATCTTAATTTATTTTTGATTTATTTTTAGAGTATTAATTAATTTTTATGGTATTTTTATTGAATTTTCAGATTTTTAATTAATTCCGGATTTTATGAGTTTTTATTGTGATTTGCTAGATTTTGATAGTTTTTATCTATATTTATTTAGTACATTTTTAAATTTTAGATTTGATTAGGATTTATGTTGTTTATTTCTGAATTTTATCTTAATTTATATTATTATTTATTTTTAGAGTATTAATTAATTTTTATTGAATTTTCGGATTTTTAATTAATTCCGGATTTTATGAGTTTTTATTGTGATTTGCTAGATTTTGATAGTTTTTATCTATATTTATTTAGTACATTTTTAAATTTTAGATTTGATTAGGATTGATGTTGTTTATTTCATGGTTTTATCTTAATATAAAATCTGTGATATAAATCAATAATACATCCCATCAGCAAAAACCCTCTTAAAACCCTGCCTACCTCCACCATCTCCTCCATGGAATTCATCTCCTCCATGCAATTTTCATCCCATCTCTCCACTGAACGGAACCACCCCCACAAAATCGTCTCATCTCTCCACGGAACCACTTTGCCATCTACTTGCAATCGCATCCCTCCGATTTGCTGCCTTGGACTGATTGGGAAGGTTGCAGATGGAGGTTTCAAATTATTTTCTTCCTTTGCTTGCATAATATGTTATGGTTTTTTTCAATTTTATTTTACTTTACCTTTAACTTTCATTCACTCATGTTTGACTTCAAGGTCAATTTCGTTCATCACTTTCCATGCTAATTTCAAATTCTTTTCTTCAGGTTTTTTTTGCATGACGTGTCGCACTCACAGGCCAAGTTAGTGACGTGTCGCTCCCAGATTAATTCTCACCTAATATTTTACATGTAAGCTCTTTCTCCTTGACCCCACTTGCCACATGTGCCATGATTTTTCCTTACCTTATTTCTCCTTAATAAAAAAAATACATTTTTAAATTTTATATTTGATTAGGATTTAGGTTTTTTATTTCTTGATTTTATCTTAATTTATTTTTGATTTATTTTTAGAGTATTAATTAATTTTTATGGTATTTTTATTGAATTTTCAGATTTTTAATTAATTCCGGATTTTATGAGTTTTTATTGTGATTTGCTAGATTTTGATAGTTTTTATCTATATTTATTTAGTACATTTTTAAATTTTAGATTTGATTAGGATTTATGTTGTTTATTTCTGAATTTTATCTTAATTTATATTATTATTTATTTTTAGAGTATTAATTAATTTTTATTGAATTTTCGGATTTTTAATTAATTCCGGATTTTATGAGTTTTTATTGTGATTTGCTAGATTTTGATAGTTTTTATCTATATTTATTTAGTACATTTTTAAATTTTAGATTTGATTAGGATTGATGTTGTTTATTTCATGGTTTTATCTTAATATAAAATCTGTGATATAAATCAATAATACATCCCATCAGCAAAAACCCTCTTAAAACCCTGCCTACCTCCACCATCTCCTCCATGGAATTCATCTCCTCCATGCAATTTTCATCCCATCTCTCCACTGAACGGAACCACCCCCACAAAATCGTCTCATCTCTCCACGGAACCACTTTGCCATCTACTTGCAATCGCATCCCTCCGATTTGCTGCCTTGGACTGATTGGGAAGGTTGCAGATGGAGGTTTCAAATTATTTTCTTCCTTTGCTTGCATAATATGTTATGGTTTTTTTCAATTTTATTTTACTTTACCTTTAACTTTCATTCACTCATGTTTGACTTCAAGGTCAATTTCGTTCATCACTTGCCATGCTAATTTCAAATTCTTTTCTTTAGGTTTTTCTTTATAGATATTCCACCAAAAGAGATTCTTTGGAAGTCATGGATGGTGAGTCCATTTTATATTCTATATGGAATTTTGCAATATTTTGATTTGTTTTTTATGTTTTATGATTCTCCTTTGTATGTGATTCTATTTTATTCGTTTTTCTTATTTTGCATCTAAAATTTGTGTCCTATGTTATAGGAGGTGAAACATTGATCTGTGTATGTTTTGATTAACCTAATCATTGTCAGTGAAGTGGATTGAGGGAGTGAAAGAATTGAGGGGAGAGAAATGAGAAGTTGTAGATTTTTTTCCTTGCAACTTTTTTATTTGGTAATTTTTTCTTTTTGCCTGCTTCTTGCACCGAGGAAATTAATTATTATTGTTGGTGCTTGCCGTTACAACTACAGAACTACATATCATGGATGAGATTTTACTGCTTATCTTTGTTCGCTCAAGCTATACTATTGAGGTTAGACTTTTAAAACTGGTGCTATCCTTTCTAATATGCTAAACGCCTAAACCAATGTTCTAACAATAAATTGATTTCCTTGGCTTCCCACGAAACATGTGAGACCAGTACTCATGGAGGTTTTTCTCAGTCCATTATATGTATATATTCATCAGATAAGAGATAGAGATGTGTGTTTGGTGTTGCACTACTGTGATGCATATATAGTTTTACTGACTTAGTTCATCAATTCTACATCTATCTATCATCATTACATATATTAAAATTCACTTTTCGAAGACAATATTAGATTTTATAATTAATCATTGTTCTACTATGGTTCAATTGATCAAACTTTAGTGTGATTGGAAGTCTTGCTTGCATGAGTGTGTAATTATCACATTACGATTTAGTATCAGCATATGTTTTTGATTTGGTTATTGTACTTTCAACAACAGTGCTACATAAAGCAAAGAGTTGTTTTAGCCGTTCAACAAATATAATGGGTCTAAAATTTCTAGAGGGGTTTTCTTCCATTCATCTTCTTTAGTAGCATGTGATTAGTTTCCCCTTACAAATAGATCTGATTGGTTATGGAAACCACTGGAAGGCCATAGCCAAAAAGTGGCTTCAATTCATTCTTTGGCTTTCATATCTGTCTGCAAATTTGATTGCTATCTTTGCACTATCATAGCTAGATTGATGTTGCACATATTGTTATTATGTTTGGTGGTCTTTAGTCTATCCTACTCTAACATGTCTATCAATCTCACTTCATGAGTTCTTGATTTTCTGTTACTTAGAATGCAGATACGGCTGGAAGCTACTGATTTGGAAGCAAGTTTCATTTGAATTAGCATGAGTTCATATTAATTCATGTTAAAGTTGGACAACAATCAGGAATAGCACCTAGGATTCCTGCTGATTTGGAAGCAAGTTTCATTTGATTTTTTAATTAAAAATAAATATTTTAATGATTTAAATTCAAAATGTGATACCTTCTTACTTTATGAAGTGCTTTTTTATGCCAAAGAACAGACTCTGGTTGTAGTGAAAACAAAATTTGCATATGATGTTAGGTACTGTGTGGAACTTGTGAGTGTGTTTGTGGATAATTTTTAAGAAAAGCGGCGGTGATAGTGAGGTAGAGAAATTTGAGAGAGATTTTGATGTAAATGGGGATTTTTCTTTCTTATGAGATTGGACTTTTAATCCTTATCCACACCATTCGAAATTTCCATTATTAATACTATTATTTTCGACACTTATGTCACTGACAAATAATAATTAGGTTCTGATGTAATGTATATTCTTTGTAATGGAGAATTAAGTAGTTGTTTTTAAGAGTCTTTTATATATAATTCAGATGCAAACAGTATGCACTCAGCTATCGCTTGAGCACTAGAGCAAGTAAAGGGAGCATACTACGACTGCTTTACTATTCTGAATTTTTTTATCGCAGAAATGCTCCGGTAAGTACAACAAGCTCAAAAGCAGAAATTTGTTAATGAACCAAACCTTTCAGTTCCAAACTGTCAAGACCTTCGCTAGAAATTTGTTCTAAAGTACGCCCATTAGTACTACTATAAGAGCAAAGCAACATGCTTCTTATATTGGGAGATAGACAAAAGCAGAGGTTGCCTTAGTAAGCTTTCTCACCTAGATCAACAAAAAAACCACTGAAACTCGATCAATGAAAGTTGGAATGGCAAGGTTTACTCTTAAAGTCTTCGGCAGGAGGAGGATACAAGAGATCGACCTTGAAGCAAGCAAGGTATGGTGGGTGTCATCATCTTCATCGATATTACCCACCAGATAGACTTGAGAAAAGACTTTCAGGCATCATGAGAGTAAGGAGAAGCTGGATCTAAATGTATTAGAAAGAGCCTAAAAGCTTTTATATATAGGAAGAATATTTTACATGAAAATACTTCTACATAAAAATAAATGTTAATAAGATTTCATCGGAATTTTTTTTTGTTACAAGAAAAACATAATATAATATAGTTTGATGTTAATTTTTTACTACATAATAATATAGTCCACTTTAATTTTTTTGTACAAATTATTATAGGAGTTAAATTCTCCTACAGGAAGAAATATATTTTAACAAGAAAGTATCTTCATTAAGTATTAATTAATGTATCAAATACAATAACAAATTTCGCGGCACAATCTTTTTTTTCTAAGATTAAAATGTGTTCTGAATGCTTTATTGGTGATTCTTCATATCTATAATTTGTGTTATTGTCTTTAGGCTCATGAAGAATGTGAAACAACTTCATGTTGATATGGGTCAAACTTAGTTTATTTTATTGTGTAAAAAATGAACTCGCATAATCACGTACATAAAGAATCTTTTCTCTTTTTTTCATTGTAGATTAAATCAGCTATTGTTTATTAGTCATCATTAAACCACTTCCCCTAATATGTTTTGCATAATTTGAGATTTGGTTAACCAATTTTTTTATTAATTATTCAATTGTACGAAGTTCAATCTATGCAACAAGGGTTTTAATTTAAGACTTTTTGTCCACTTTGCTTATCATTTCATACTCTTCTATTTCATCCGTTGTTTATTATATTTTTAATGATCAAGGTATTAATTGACCTATCAAATATAATAGATGTATTCCCCGTGCAACGCGCGGGTAAATAACACTAGTATCTGGTAATTTGAAGCTTATGAGTACCAAAATTTACATAGAGTGAGCTAATTACAATCTTCACAAATGAATTTCATCCTTTAATTTTTTTCAATAGTGTATAAAGTTTTTTTCCCTGTTGTATTTTTGTATAGACTATCAACACATATGTTATGATCAGCTTCTATCTTCTCGGATTATGCTCAGAAGCTACTCACACAAGCTTCTTCTAACCAGAATGGAGTTTGCCAATAAAATAAATTATAGAAAGATCCCCAAACATGTGTGCGCTAAGTGTTCTCTGGTAAGTCTTGGTCATTTACAATTGAATTGTTGAATCCAGGTAACGATCCTTGTATATCAGACCCATAAACATGTCCCATTTTGGTCCTTTTTGTTTCCAGGTACCTCTTGTTTTCCTCAGTAATTGGTGTCATTACAGGAACCCTCCCTAGCACTGCCAAACCATACCCTTTGAGACCAGTGAACTTTGCTGGGTTGTTAGTCATTAGCCTCATAGTTCTAACTCCTATATCCCCCAGAATCTGCATACTTCATGGTTATTTGTCAGCACCAGGATATAAAATCAGCTTATTTTGTAACATTAAACTTAACAGTTCTTGAAGGATGCTTAAAATAAATCATCAAGCATCCATATAAATTCCTCAAATTAAATGCAATCACAGGAAGGGTTCACTAACATAATATACTATAAAAGAAACACAATATCTAAGTGGTTTAGAGTGTGCCTCAAACACGTTGAAAGTAAAACACACACTAGAAGCAACAATGATGGATAAATCTGACCTGGGCACCAATCCCATATTCACGAGCATCAACAGCTAACCCCAATTCTATGTTTGCCTGAACTGTGTCATGGCCTTGATCCTGCAAATTATAGGCCTTAAGTTTGTGACCAAGTCCAATGCCTCTTCCCTCATGACCTCGAAGATAGACAACTACTCCTCTACCTGCTTCTTCGATCAGTCTCATTGCCAAATCTAACTGGTCGCCACAGTCACACCGAGCTGATCCAAAAATATCTCCTGTTAAACATTCTGAATGTACTCGCACAAGGACATCTTGCCCATCTCCTATGTCTCCCTATGCATGTAAGTTGATCACTTAGAATATATAAAACAAGTAGCTAATAACAGATTCGACTTCTCTTTTGAATCAACTTTGGAACCTAGAAGCTACTCATTGTAGCTTCTTCACAGAAATTGATTCTGACTTTTCACTTTAGAACCATTTGTATATATACACCCTTAAGAAATCAGTTAGCAAAGCTATGATTCAAATTTCACATTACAGTCTTCTCTTTCTTTCTCTTATAAATTTCTTCTCTAAATAAATATTTCTTACCTTCACAATAGCTATGTGTTCTGTTCCATCCAACTTTGAGCGGTAGCAATATGCTTGAAATAAACCCCACTTTGTAGGCAGACGAGAAACAGAAGTTCTTTCAACCAACTTTTCTCGCTTTCTCCGGTACCTTAGCAGTATATACAGTCACATCATTTAGGTGAATTTGATTAGCTTATAAATCAGAAGAAAGCCAACTGTTCAATGCAGTAAGCAGAACTACTGACATAGGAAGAAGGAACCGAAGTTGCTTATTGTTTCTCAAAAGTGAAGGTATGGTGAAACTATGTCTGCCTAACTACTTAATATGTGTTTTGGTCAGGGTTGTCAGAGTTGATTTTGAATAGAATTGATGTTGACAGAACTGATTGTGATAAAAATGAGTTGAAAGTGAAGTGACATCTATAAGAAAAGTGATTTTTATGGGCTAATGTTGTGAAGTCCAATTGTGAAATCTCAGAATTAATTATGTCAATCCGAGAAGCTAGGATTTGTAACTTAATCCCAGAATTGATTTTGGAGCTAGAATCAAATATTTAAATGTGAAAGGAAACAACTAAACACCAAAAAATCAAGTGCATTTTTGGAAACTCTTCCGAAAATGACGATGTAGCCAAAATCACGGTAAAAGGAAGCAACTTCCCTTAGCTTTTGCTTCTGTCCACTATCATTTTGGTTACTTCAAGTTTTCGAACGAGTTTTCAAACACACGCTCATTTTGATAATGAAGAATCGATTCTAACACTTGCACACACCAAACATACTCTACTCTTACCTTATCAAATCAGTTATGGAAACAATTGGTATGCTGTATTCGAATGCTAATTTTCTTAAATAGGGCAAAGATGCCATAGAGCCACCATCTTCATCAACAAGAGCCGTAAGAACAGAAACTGGGGACAAGCCAGCAAGAGTAACTAAATCAACAGAAGCCTCAGTATGACCTGCCCTCCTAAGAACCCCACCATTTCTATACTTGAGGGGAAACACATGACCTGGCTTGATGAAGTCTTCTGATGTAGACACAGGAGATGACAAAGCAAGAACTGTTTTTGCTCTATCTGCAGCTGATACACCTGTGGAGGTTCCATATTTTGCATCCTACAACGACAGAGTTTGACAATCTCAAATGCCTCCTTGTAAGCTTCACATCCATACATCAATCTAAGATAATTTGTTATATGAAGCTTGAACGTATTGTGGAAACACATTTTAAGTCAAAATCAATTCTGAGAAAAGCTTCAATCAGTAGTTTCTATGCAAGAGAATCGATTCTCAGAGAAAGAAAAGAAGTTAATCCAAATATAATAGTAGCATATTTGAATCAATTTTTCTTTCCACGGAGTTCAATTCTGACATTAGAAGCTACTCACGTTAACTTCTTCACACAATGTATTTCGACTTTAGAACCAATTCTAGAAGAATTTCTAAACATACACTAAAAGAATTTGGTACTCACCACGGTGATAGTGAAGGTGGGGGCAGAAGAATCCTCGTCTTCGGTCTCTGGTGACATAAGGGGAAGGTTCAGTCTTTGAAGATCCTCCTCTTTCATGCCAACGGACACAATACCTGATCCATGCTTAACCATAAAGGCCACATCCTTGGTACTAGTAAGAGATGCAGCCATTATGAGATTTCCTTGAATATCCCCATTTTCATCATCTACCACAATCACAAACTAGAAAATAAAATAAGGTACGCTAGTTGTTAGATTAACCTTTTACTGAATATAAAAGTGAACAAAAACATGTTTATTTGCATATCATACTCATTTAAGAGTGTGTTTTTGTAGCACTAAGTAGGTGTTTGATTTTACAATTTGCACAGAATTCAAAGCATGTTTTTCCTGAAGCTAAGACTAGTAGCTCCTAACTAGAAGTAATTCTAGAAGATTTAACTGTGAAACAAAACATGCTATATAAAAACATGTTATTTGCCTATCATACTCATATATTAAGAGTGTGTTACGGTACCACTAAATGCATGTTTATAAATCATTGATTCTAAAGTCAAAATCAATTCTGAGGAGAAACATGTCTAAGAAACTCTTTTGTGTCAGAATTGATTTTGAGAAAAGAGAAGCTGATAGGAACATGCTATAACACATTATGACCGATTGTAAAACCAACCTTTCCTTGGCGTAGTGTATTAAGGGCCTGCTCAACGGAAGAGTACCCTTCAGAGGGACAATCTGGATCACCTTCAGCATCACTAACAAAGAAGTCATTTGTTTCTGGCGTTATTTCAGCTTTTAACGTTTCAAATGGTGCTAAGGCACCAAAGAAGGATCCATTGTCATTTCTCTTCAAGTTACTATCATCGAACACGTCTTCTATTCCAGCTGCTGAGTACCCAGTAGCACAAAGAGCTGAATTCCACAACCTATTATTCCAAAGGCTGAATCTTGCACTCTGATGATTTGGGTAGGAGCGATGAAAACTGTGAATAAAGAATAGTCAGCGAAAAGAACTATAGTGCATTGCTATGTAGAGAAAGATAGTACCTTGAGCTGGTGATGACTTGGGAAATCAAAGGATGAGGGAATGAAGCAGAGTCCATAGGCTGCAACTTCAAAATTTAATCTAAACTGAAAAAAGTAACACACTCATAAGTTCATGTTCTGGATTTATGTCGAGCACAAGATAGAAGGAAAACAGGAAAAAAAATTCCACCTCTAGTTATGGATGAGCTTCCACATCGAACCTTTGTCCAAAATTTCTATTTCTAGCTGTACTTTAGCCATGCTAAGAAACCACCACGTTATTTTTTTTTTTTTTTTTTTTTTTTTGGGTAAATAGACAACTTGGTCTCTAAAAGTGTTAACCGCCTTCAACTTCGTCCCTGAACTTTCAAAATTACGCCCGTGGTCCCTGAATGTGTCAAATCTCCTCATTAGTAGTCCCTGGGTTAAAAAAAGCTAACGCCGTTAACAGAAGTGTGACTTGGAATTTTTTTTGACAAAATCACAAAATTGAAGCTTATGTGGCATTTGACTAGTGGGAAAGTTTTAAAAGCTTCAATTTAGTCCTTGAATCTGAAAAAAAAAAAAATTTCTTTATGTCCCCCATCTTCCTCTACCTCTCCCCACCACCATCGCCCTCTCTCCATCTCTGTAACGCTCGATTTCTTGAGTGTCACACAGTAACCAAACCGTCTCAATTTTCGCAAGGAATTTTCGTTGGTTAATGAATTAATCTTGAATTAATGACAAAAGTCTGATTTTACGAGATCTTGAAACTTAACCATTTTAAACTCGCGGAAATAATCAATAACGCAAAACTTCAAAATTTAATAATCGTCGGAAAGAGTATGGAAATAAATATCTGGAAACTTCAAGGTAAATTACATCAATTTAAAAATATCTCAACTAAAAAGTAAAAGAAATAGTTCAATGCCCACTCGGTACTCTCAACCCAAAAGGAAGTGAATGAAAGTCCCTCAACCCTGTTCCATCATGAACATTGAGATGAGGTATAGTACCTAAGATGCAAGGAACGTGATGCGAGATTTCTAGAGAGAAGTGAGAGCGTAACCGCTTAGAGAGAGAAAGTAACTGAATTTCAAGCTTGTTATTGCACAAATGAACTAAGAGTCCTTTACAATTGGTATCCCTCCCCTATTTATAGTTGGGGAAGTTGGGCCTAGCGCCTCTAAATCATCCTAATGGGCCAGTTGGGCCTTCGGGACAAGGGCCCAAATCCTTAATGTAATTCCCGCCTTAAGCCAGCGCCCCTGGGCGAGGGACTCGGGGGTCTCGCCCAGTCCACAAGTCCACAAGACACCGAGCTCGAAGCATGAGAGCTAAGTGTGTCTTTAAACAAAAGGGATAAGGCGATGGGTGTAAGAAGCTAGCTAATGCCAAACATAAGGCGCGGGAATAAAGAACAATTGCCAACATGGCTTGGTAATTTTAAAGCTTTAAAAATTTAAAATTCTGAGCGCCTCGTCACGCTCCCCCGGCAACTTGAGTCCACAAGCGAGCTTGCGGCGATGAGGCTGGATTTGCTCGCCTTACCGCAGTTGCGCACGTGCCTTGAATCGTAATTTTTTGACATGTGCCGAGCCTGCGCCACGTGTTGCGCCCTGAGGTGATACAAGAGTCAGCGAATCCAAAGAATCTCAACCACCATCTTTGGGACGTCCCTTCGAATCACAGTAGAGTCTGACGATTTGAATTCAAACCAATAAGCTTTAACTGTTGCAACCCTTCGTTTAATGCATTGTTTTCTTTTTCCCGAAACTCATGCCGCATTCCCTTAAGTAATCATTTTACCCTGCCACGTCAGGGCACGATTCCCCAACCGCTACTCTCCCTAGTCTTTAAATTCTCTCCCCTTCCATTTTTCGCCTTTTCCCATCAACTGTTCCCATATTCATTCCTAATTCTTACACGCTCCGACTCCTCTTGCTCCTCCTCTCTCACTCCTTTTCTGGTTAGTTTCTTATCCTCTCTTTCTCCTTTTGTTTTTATGATGCCTTCCGGCGGGGCCCTTTCCTCCGTAGAGGAGATCAAAGCCCATCGCTTGGCAACGTTTGCCACTCTTCCTTCCCCCATCTCCGAGGCTCCTGATCAGGGAGTTCTTGACCAACCATCAGAGCTCTCTACCAGCGAATCCCTTTCGGACCTTGCCCATAGGGTTGGGGGCTTTGCAGTTCTCCATTATTAGAGGGCCTCCATCGTGCCACCGGCTACCAAAAGCATGATCGCCCCTGGCAACACCGTATGTTTAATGACCCCAAATATTCCCACTTCTTCTTCGTATATGAATACTTGTTTCTTGATCTTGGTGTAAAACTTCCCTTTTCTCTCTTTCTCACCCAAGTGCTATGTGATATTAACGTTTCTCCTTGTCAACTTCACCCTTGCTCCTGGGCTTATCTGAAGTGTTTCGAAATTCTCTGCTGCAGCGTTGATGTGGTTCCTTCCCCTGCCCTCTTTTCTTTTTTCTTCAGAGCAGATCCCTAATCTCTAGAGACCCATGGCTGGGTCATCCTGGTACCCCGGCCGGGCCGCGAACGATTTGCCCCTTACCAAGTGGGCTCTGAATCTTGCCTGGCTTGCCGGTACTTCAGGGTCATCGTCCACCCTGCTTACCCCTCATCATTTACACAGGAGAATGGGAAAACCCTTTTTCCCTCTTTACTGGACACAGTGTCCTAAAACCATATTCAATTCTCTTGAGACATGTTCTTCTTCTAGAGAGTGTTTCGCCATTGGTGTCTTACAAGGTTGACAGAATCGCGATTCTACGGAGGATGAGAAAGGGGGTTCAGAATCATAAACTCGTATAAACGTAGCAGGGACGCTACGATTCCACAAATATATAAATATATTATATGCTTATAAATTCATATATATGCATACAAAATACGTTAACATAAAATAAAAATCTCTTTAAGAGCACTAATGTAGGCCAAGCAATTCATTCAAATTAACATCCATATAATCATCATTCCATTCAACTTCATCTTCATTTTCTTCATCTTCGTTTTCTTCTTCATCTTCACATTCACCATGGTTCTATTGCTCTAGAATCTCTAGATCCAAACTCTCATTCTCATTTTCATTTAGAGTTTCAAAATCCAAGTTGTCCACATCCAAGTCTTCATTGTTTTCATCAAAATCTTTCTCCATAATCCAGAAAGTAGAATCGGCGACGGCTCGTGATTCTACGATTCTACTTGTAACAACGGCGATTCCACCCGATTCTACTCGATAGCGATTCTGCTACCGATACAACACGTAGGGGCCTTGTAACATCGTAGAATCATACGATTCTACGAGTTGACTCGCGATTTTGTCAACCTCCGTGTCTTATCTCAACTTCCTCTTTTTAGTTGCACCGACATACTCGCTGTTTCACCGAATCCAAACTGTTTCCTCGATTAGGTTTTCCCTTTACCGCCTTCTTCACACCTTTATCTTAATTTCTTCGTTTCTGATGACTTTTCCTTTGCTTCTCAGGGAACATGAAGTTTTCTACTTCCGAACTGCTGGAAGCATTCCTCTCTGGGAACGTCAAGGCACCCTCTCCAGCCCAAGTTGGAGAAAAAAGACAGAGCTCGCCGACAAGCGAAGGCTCTCCCAAGAAAAAGAAACTGGGCGAGACAGGCTCTTCTACTGCTATGGGCGACGGATCCATCGCGTCCGCCCCGCTGCTCCGGAAAGCGCACGTGACTCCCTGGTGCCCGATCATCATGGTGAGGCTGACACTTCCCCTGCTGTGAACACTTCCCGCCCCTTGGACTCAACGGCGGGTCAGCAGCATCCGACCCCTGGCCGCCCGTTGTCTCCTCCCCCCGTCCAAACTGCTCACGATTCACCTTCCCCTAACGCTCCCAAGGTTGGCGGCGAGGAAGAGAGGCTTCCCTCAGACCACCCAAAGGACCCCCCTAGCAGCTCTTCCGCCGATCCTTTCTCCTTCTTACTCTCTCATCCCTATCTCGAGAAATTGAGGGAAGAACCCAGCCAAAACCCGCAAGAGGTTGCTCAAGAAGCTGTGTCAAGTCTTCTTCGCGCCGACTGTCTGTTCGCCCAGGTGGCTTGGCCGGCTCGGCCCCTTACTGGTATTGCGGGGCTCCGCCAAGAAGTGGAAAAACTGCATTCCATCAACCTTCAAGCCAATGAGACATGTTCCAAGTCGTCGGCCCAGCTAGCCACTGAGGTTGACAGGTCAAAGAAGATGCAGAAAAAACTAGGGGAAGCAACGATTGCAAAGGCTACGGCGGACGAGAAAGAGAGGCAGCTTGAGAACCAGGTCGAGGGACTCCGCAAGGACCTTAGTGCCAAGGAGACCGTTATTGCTTCCCAGGAAGAAAGCCTTGCTGCCAAAGATAAGGAGATTGCCGATCTGCACGAGAGGCTGGCGGCCAAAGGTAAGTTACTTGCTGAGGCCTGGTCAGATTTGGAATCGAAATGCAAACTTTTGGCCGAGAAGGATGCCCAGGCCATCGCCCTGGAAGAGCAGATAAGGAGAGAAGCTGCTTTCGCGACAGCCAACGAACGTATCCGCGACTTCCTAATTTGTAAAGCTCAGGTCAAGCACCTCCATCCGAATGTCGACCTTGAACCCCTGAGAGTTTTTAAGAAGGTCACACCCACCGGTCTGGTGGGTCGGGAAGATCCGCCGGAAGTTGCTCTCATTGACCTTGGAGACGTTGTGGAATAAGAGAGTAAAATGCAATGTTAACTTGTTTGAAGTAATTGTAACGCCTTGTACCTTTAATTTCATTTAAACTTTTTGTCTGTACTTTACTTTCAAATTTAATCAATTCAGCTTTATTTCTCTTTACGTTTTATGTTTGTTTTAGCGCTTTTCCGGAGTTTTTTTCTTTTCTCTCACCGCCCCCCATAGTTTCCTTTTTTCTGAATTACGTCCGACGACATTGATGGTGTGCTTTGTTTAACTAGGACTTCTGCTCAATTTTTGAATTGAGGCTTTCGTCACACCAATATCTCCCGTAAGAGCAGGTGTGGCCTTGCCGGTTTTGCCTCGACGAGACGACAAGGACTTATTATTGCTAGGGACCCAATGGCCATATAGGTTTACCTATACTTATGCCTAGTTATGTTCGCGCGCCCATATTTCGGGGGGATTTTTGGATAAGAAGCTTATCCGCACACATCGCCGACGAGTGACGGCGAGTTGCGTCGGCTTTTCCGGAGCGATCCCCAGACATCAAGGTCGTGTTGGGATCGCCACCTTCAGGGAATTTTTCCCACCTAGCTCTCGCCGCAATTCAGTGTGATTGAAATTGCTAGATACAATTTTTGTATTTTCAATCAGACGTGATAGTCAACAAACTCCCGAGATGGAGAACAAGAACGTGTCTTTGTTTTTACCATTCAGGCGCATTGGCCAACAGACTCTCGAAATGGAGAACAAGAATGTATCTTTATCTTTACACCTCCAATCTTTGCGAGGCGCGCTTAGCTGATCGTCCTCGTGCCGAAACCAGCTCCTCGTCAGTCCCTTAGTTGTAATAGTATTTTAGGCTCGCCGCGTTCCAGGAACGGGGCACTCTCTTTCCGTCCAAGCTTTCTAGGTGATAAGGTCCCTTCCCTAAGACCTTCAAAATTCTGTAGGGGCCTTCCCAGATTGGACTCAACTTATTCCCAGTGTTTCCGGTTCGCTTCTTTAGCACCAGGTCCCCCTCCTACATTGCCCTCGGTCGCACCTTCGAGTCATACTTTGCCGCATCTCGCTGTTTCATTGCTGCCTCTCTGATGCGAGCCTCATCGTGTGTTTCTGACAACAAATCTAATTCTACCGCCATGTTGGCAGAGTTCTCGTCAAAACGCGGCGCTGTTCGCCACGAGTTGTTGTCTATTTCTACGGGCAACATGGCGTCCGCCCCGTAGGCCATCCTGAATGGAGTTTCCCCAGTGGTTGAGTGCTGCGTTGTATTGTAGGACCAGATTACAACTGGTAGTTCATCCAACCAGGCTCCCTTCGCCTCCGAGAGCCGGCGCTTCAATCCCTGTAAAATTACCTTGTCCGCCGACTCTGTTTGCCAGTTAGTTTGAGGATGTTCTACTTAAGAGAATCTTCTTTGGATACCCATCTCTTCGCAGAATTCTTTCGTTTGGTTACTTGCAAACTGCGTCCCGTTATCTGAAACGATCGCCCTTGGTACCCCGAATCGACATACAATTCTTTTCCAGTAAAAACCTACGATCTTGGCTGCTATAATGCTTGCGAGGGGCTCTGCTTCCACCCATTTGGTGAAGTAATCCACCGCTACGAGGATGAACTTCATTTGTGACCTGGCGGTGGGGAAAGGCCCAACGAGGTCAACTCCCCACATGGCGAAGGGCCATGGGGAGCTAATCGTGGTTAACTGTTCCGCTGGGGCCCTAGGAAAGTCTGCAAACACTTGACATTTTTCACATTTTTTCACGAATTCTACACAGTCTTTTCTTATTGTAGGCCAATAAAAGCCTGCTCTGAGGACTTTGCTTGCCAGGGACCTTCCCCCGATGTGACTAGCACAAACCCCCCGTGAACCTACGCCATGACAGCCTCGCATTTCCCGGGCGGGAGACATCTCAGGAGTGGCGAACTAAATCCTCGCCGAAAGAGTATCCCATCGAGTAGAGTATAGTGCCCTGCCTCTCTTCTTTGTTCCTTCGAGTATTTTACCACCTCGCTTGGCTCACCCGCCAAGATGTCTACGATGGGGTCCATCCAGGTTTCTTGGCGGCCAACATAGGCTACCAACTCTCCTTCAATGCTAGAATTAGCGAGCATTTCTTGGATCACGCTCCCATTGTTTCCAAGCTTTCGAGTGCTGGCTAGTCTTGCCAGGGCGTCCGCCCTTTGGTTCTGCGCGCTTGGCACGTACTCAACTATCACCTCCTGTAGTCGACCTATTAGCAGTCGCACGCGCTCTAGATATTTCATCAAGGCCGGCTCTTTCACCTGGAATTCCCCATTCTCCTGGTTTGCTACTAGCAACGAGTCCGTCCTAACCAGCAGACTATCAATCTGTACCTCAATTGCTAGCTTCAGCCCGGCGATCAGGGCCTCATACTCTGCCTGGTTGTTGCTGGCTTTGAACTGGAATCTGAGGGACTGCTCCAATATCAATTCCCCAGGCCCTTGTAGTGTGACCCCTGCTCCACTTCCATTGTCATTTGATGACTCGTCGACGAACAATATCCATTGCGTGCTCACCTTCTCACCGCCTTCCGGCGTCAATTCTACCACAAAATCGGCCAAAGTCTGCGCACCGACCTTCCCCCTTTTGTCGTATTGTAAACCATATTCTGAAAATTTGACCGACCAAGCGACAAGTCTTCCGGACAAATCTGGCTTCTGCAACACCTGTCTCAAAGGAAGGTCAGTTCTTATTTTTACCTGAAAGCTTTGAAAGTAGGGTCTTAGGCGTCGGGCGGTAACGAGGACGGCGAGCGCCGCCTTCTCTATCTTCTGATATCTAATTTCCGCCCCTTGGAGTGTATGGCTTACGAAGTAAATTATTTTTTGTTCTCCGTTTACCTCCTGAAGAATTACGGAGCTGATTGCATGATCACTGACAGAAAAGTATAAGTGCAAAAGGAGACCTTGGGCAGGTTTTGACAGCACGGGTGGCGCGGACAACATTTCTTTTAGGCGCTTAAAGGCTTCCAACCAGGCTCCCTTCGCCCAATTTCAGCTCCTTGGTCTCCTCGATCGGTGTGGTCCTGTTGACTCGCCCCTCGCCCCTTGGGTGTAGGTTCTCTTCTGGCGCATCGACCTCGTTACATCGGTGTCCCACCGAGGCGTTCCTTTTCCTGTACCAATCTACCGCGTTGCAGTAGCACTCTCTCGCCGTTTTTTGGTCCACAACCACTCTCTCAATTTGTCCATTCGGCAAAGGATATTTAACTGCCAAGTGTGTCGTTGAAATCACAGCGCACAACCGGTTCAAGGTGTTCCTGCCAATTATCATGTTGTACGATCCCTCCGCTCCTAGGATCAAGTATTTCACTCTTAGCGTCCTAGCGTTCTCTCGCTCGCCGAATGTGGTGTCAAGGTCAAGGACGCCGCTCACCCACACTTGCTCGCCCGCAAACCCACTAGAGTCCCTGCATAAGGAGTGAGATCTACCTCATTCAAACCGAGCCGATCAAATACCCCGCCGTATATGATGTCCGCCGAACTCCCTTGATCCAACAGCACTCGTTGTACATTAAGTTGGTTGACGCGAAGGAGGATTACGATCGGATCGTCCAGATGTGGCTTTATTCCAATGAAGTCACCGGACGAGAAGGCAATGTCTGGATGTGAAAAACCGAAAGGAACTTCTGTTACCGTGTTCACTGCCCTAGCATACCGCTTTTTAGCTGCACTGGTGATTCCTCCTCCTCCAAACCCTCCAGCGATTGTGTGCACTCCTTTGGGTATTGGAGCTCTACCGTCCTGCAGTCTAGTAGACCTTCCTGCCGCTATCAGTTTCCTGACCTCACGCTGCAATGTGCGGCACTCCTCTGTGACGTGGCCCATGGCCTGGTGATAAACGCACCACTCACCCCTCGACTCGTCGCTTATTCGCGTTGTTAACGGCTCTCGGAGGATTTCTGATGTAGATGGTTTGTCCAGGCATGTCAGCTTTCCTTTTAGAGATGAGTTTGTCCACTCCTTCGGGGATTTCCAATAGCTTTCCCTTTGCAACATCCGAAGCTTCGCCGTTGTATTTGCTTCCCGAGCCTCCGCGTCCTGCTGCTCCAGACCACGACTTATGTCGCGAATCAACCACCTCCAATCTCCGAGAGTGTCCAACGACCAAGGTGATGGCGGTTTTCCTTCTGAGGATTTCAGCAAGGAGACTGAAGATTCCGCCTCCTCCTCACGTCGCCCTCTATATGCTTGACGCGGATTGCGCGTGTGTCTCATCCTTCGTTCGCCTTGTCGACGTTGCACTTCCATCAAGTGTCACAAGCAAATCAAGAATTTGACTCAGAAATTGAAAACCGAAGAGAATCGCACGAAAAAACGAACTTCACTCGGCTAAACTATGCTCCACGTAGTCCGGGAATCGAAATCTACCGTTCCCCACAGACGGCGCCCAATGTTCCATCATGAACATTGAGATGAGGTATAGTACCTAAGATGCAAGGAACGTGATGCAATATTTCTAGAGAGAAGTGAGAGCGTAACCGCTTAGAGAGAGAAAGTAACTGAATTTCAAGCTTGTTATTTGATAGCGAATCTGCAAGTGTACAGATTGCTCGAAGTAATAAAAGATCGAACCACAGAGATTGCGTAATTTATACTCTAAATTAACTAAACTTAGAATGAAAGGACGTGAAAATAAAAACAAAAAGAAAAATAGAGAGATGAATGGTTTTTCGTAGGTATCTTAACTGCAATAAAATTAAAGAAAGCGAATAACACAGTTGAAGTGAATTCAATTTAAAAGCGCGCTAGGGATCCTGATTTCATTAACCTTCTCCCTATGTATCTCTCCAATCAGTTATAATTATGAATCAAATTAAGTTTCAAGGTGCTAAGCCTAATTGTCCACTTATTAATTCCTTGCATAAGTGTCCCTTCCAATTAGTTAGTGATAGCTAATTCCTTAGTACCTAATCCTAATTAATCAGAGATAAAAGTTCAATTTAGTTCAGGCAAACACAAACAATTTGTTACCCTTATCCCTAAGGTGTAAAGACCCTTGCTCAATTCCTCCCCAAATCCCTAAATTCTACCAATTTTCCAATTGCATAGAAAATAGTACGACAAACTATTGCAATAGAAAGTATCAATTAAAATAGAGGAGAAATTCAAGAACTAAAATAGAAATCATAATCATAACTGAAACTTGGATCAAAACATAGTTTAAAGGAAAACTAGATCAATCACCCTAACACAAAGGAGTTTAGCCTGACATAGCCATCAAAGAGAAATTAAAAGAAGTGCAAGAAAACCTAAAATATTCAATCACGTTTTTCTTCTCTTCCACCGTCTCTGCACTGTCTCCTCTCCTTTTTACTTGGCTGCTTACCCTATTCTGAATTTATACTGTCAGTATATATATATTTTCCCTTTTTCTTTCTCAAATCCCACCCGTAATGCGCTCTGTTTCTTTCACGTGAACAAGACAAAAAGCCCAACAACTCTGCCACGTGTCACAGCTCCATTGGACGGAGCTTAAAGGGGTGGATTCCAGTGTTTCACGGACCGCGGTCTTATGGCGGACCTTCGGCGTGATTAAGCCATGTGGCAGGGATGAAACAACAGCCATTAATTTGCTGCGAGTGCATGGTAATTCCCGTGGACTATCAGCGTCAGATCAGCTCCTCTTTATTAATCCGAAAATCCTAATAAAATGTAAATAAAATTCATAAAAATTATAGAAAAATACTAAAAACATATAAAAATAGTAAAGTGCATGAAATAGTTCTAAGGTGGCCTGAATTGACTAAAATACCCTAAATAATATATCAAAATGCATAAAAATAAGCTAGAAAAGTAACTTAAACACCCGGGTCATCACACTCATATACTCAACGGCAGCTTGTCCTCAAGCGGAAACTTAGGAAAGCTTGTCCTCAAGCACAAAATAAATCAATTCCAAATCAATTGCCAGCACTTTCAAAA
This sequence comes from Lotus japonicus, assembly GCF_012489685.1. Lineage (NCBI taxonomy): Eukaryota > Viridiplantae > Streptophyta > Magnoliopsida > Fabales > Fabaceae > Lotus > Lotus japonicus. Next base: position 55,970,672 of record NC_080043.1, on the reverse strand, counting down.
CACAAGATGCACATCAACAAATAAAGATAAGATCATGAACATACTAGTTAAGAGAAATAAGGAATCAAGTCCAGAGAAAATGAAATCAATAGGACAATGAGATTCAAAGTTCACATCAAAACTCACAAATTTAATCATCAATCGTCAATTATTTAGTGCATCTGACAGTACAAACACTATGCTTCGGTTCTGATAATCAATCAAATCAAGATCAGACAGTGTCATGCTATGCAACAAGAAAGAGATTCTCACAGGTTGTAACTTGGCCAAGGTGTAACTTTAGGTAGGATAAGAAAAAGATAAAGCAAGGCTACACAAACAGACAGTTAAGTGATCTATTTGTTCTTTCAATTTAGAGCATTTATTTAAAGCACTCAAGGTTCTTTCTTTCTACTCATCTCCTCTTTTTATTTGCAAACTTTGTTTTTTTTTTCTTTTTCTCATTTTTTTCCTTCTTTTCATTTTTTCATCATTTTTTTAAGCATTTTGCTTCATTTTCATGCACACTAGGAGATAGAGGGATCCGATACACTAGTATTTTTTTCTGTTTGCTCAATTCACAATTCAGATCACTTAACAGTTCACGAATATTTTCAAAGTTAGGGACCAAGAAAATTCACATTTAGGCTCAACTTGGGCAACTAAGGAATAACTGAAACAAAGTCTAAAGGCCATCAAGAATGCCTAATAATCTCTTAACAAATCACAAGCATAACAATATCAAACCGACATGCATTTCAAAGCAGAACCAAGCAAGTGCAAGCAAGTCAGGAATCATCAGAGATCACTCATCACTCAGCAAAAACAAGGGGTAAAGAGATGAACCCCAGTGAACTCCTATCAACAATATCCATTGAAAACACCACTCAGTCCTAAAATTCACTTACTTCTCTCAATAATATGTCATTTCCAATACATTAACTGCACATGTGTATCACAATTTTCATAAAAAGCAAGACATAGATTCAGAATTGAAATCACTTGAGTAGTCAAATACAAAGGTGAAATGACTAAGGAGTAAAAGCATGTGCAGAACTAGTGTGTGCAACAAAATGTAAAATACATGATCATGCAATTACTTGAGAGATAATTGATTAAGAGAAACTCCTTGTACTCAATTTGGGTGCAAACAGTGATAGCACCAGGACTCTGTCAGCTGGGCCCTCCAGCTCAATTTTGATCATATAAATCGCTTAGTCCTTGAAAAATGAGCACACAAATTAAAAATACCATAATTATAACTCAAATAACTCATGAGAACACTAAGACTCAAACTAAAAAGGATGTATTTTTTTGTTTTTGTTTTATAAAATTACTCTAGCAATTGCCTTGAGAGAAGTAGCAATAATTGGAACGTAAGAAGGGGATAGAAAATTGCTCTCGGACAAGATACTAATGGAGCTTGTATACTCCAGAATAAAACTTGGAACAAAAGATGAAAAGTGAAAATGCACACACTGTGCTATTTTTTTTTCAGACCTTGCAATTGCGCCACAAAACTCTCTAATTTGCGTGAGTTTGGTGCAAAATATTGCAGAGGAGAATTCTTTGGTGCAAATGCACCGTGGATAAAGGGAATTGCACTACTTCCGTGCAAAACTTAATTTTTTTTTAAATAAACACACCAGCGTGGCTCATTCAATTTTGGCACCAATTCCACACCATTTTCATGCTATAAAAACCAGAATTGATGAATGTCATGTTGCCGCATGAAATTTGGCATAAGATTAGTATCATTATCATGCTATTAATTCCAGAAACAATGATTGCCATGCTGACACGCATGAATTTATGGCACATGTTCATGCCATTCCATGCCATGAATTCCAGAAGCAAAGTCCTCGACTCTTAAATTCACTTGTCTTTTATTTTTTCATTTTTTTTCAACTACGACACCGGAAATAAAAAAAAATCATTAAGCTAAGAAAGCAAAATGAAAATGAAATTAAAACTAAAACTACCGCTTGGGTTGTCTCCCAAGAAGCACAATTTTATAGTCTTTGTTAGACTTCACCGGACTAAGAATTCTATCCGGGGTTTACCCCATAGTGCATTGCACTTCCAGGTTCCTTAAACTCAGCACACATTTTCACCATGTTCTTGCAAGCAATCTTAAAAGCATGAACACAATTATTAAGTTTAGAGTTAGAAGGGATAGGAAGTTTCTCATCTTTCTTATGTTTTGGCTTCCATATGAAGCACTCTCCTTTCGCTTTCTCCTCTTTCCGCACCATGTTGGCCACAACGCTTTCAAGATGAACTGGTTCAGCTTGATTTCTCAGGTTCTCCTCCTTCTGCTTTGAGTTGACAACCATGCTCATTGAGTAGACTTTCTCAGTTTGGTCGCTCTGCGTGTTCTGCTTTTTCTTCTTATTTGATGCTCCAGCTTTTTCTTTAAGGAAGAACTGCTTCAACTTCTCATCACTCCACTCTTCCATCATCTCTACCAAGAATGCATCATTCTTCTCAATTTGCTTTGGCTTCAGGTCAAATATGGTGAAAGTGATTTTCTCATCAGCTACCCTTAAAGATATTGTTCCTTTTCCCACATTTATTTTCGCTTGTGAAGTGGCTAGGAATGGTCTTCCCAGAATCAATGGTATTTTAGAGTCCTCGTCCATATCAATTATCACAAAATCCACCGGAAACTCAAACTCTCCTACTCTCACTAGCACATCTTCAACAACTCCCCAAGGAGTCACCATGGAGCGGTCTTCTAGTTGAAGCATCATCATTGTTGGCTTCAGCTCTCCAACATTAAGTCGCTCGAACATTGATAGGGGCATTAAGTTGACGCTTGCCCCTAAATCACATAAAGCTCTCACTTCCTTTGAAGACCCAAAATTAACAGGTAGAGTGAAACTACCTGGATCCTTTCTTTTAGGTGGAAGCTTCTTTTGCAGAATAGCGCTACACTCCTCAGTAAGCTCAACGATGTCATTCTCCTCACTCAACTTCCTTTTCTTAGAAAGTATCTCCTTCATGAACTTGGCATATTGAGGCATCTTTTCTAAAACTTCAGAGAATGGGAGGTCTACACGCAACTTTTTAAACATAGAAACAAACTTGGAGAATTGCTTCTCCAACCTCCTCTTTGCTATGTTAGTGGGGAAATGGGGAAAAGGAACTTTTGTAAACTTATTATTTTCTAAATCTACTTTTCTCTCTTTCACTAACCTATCTTCACTCTGTTCTTTTTCCTTACTTCTCACTTCAGATGCACTTTTATTCCCAGTCTCACTCTTATTCTTTTCATTATCTTTTTTCTTTTCAATTTGATGCATAACTTTTCCACTTCTTAGAGTAACAGCAGAAATATTCTCTCTAGGATTAGGCACAGTGTTACTAGGAAACATACCTGGAGATCTCTCAGATAATTGTTTGGAAATTTGACCGACCTGATTCTCCAAATTTTTGATTGAAGCCTCCTGATTTTTGAAGTTATTTCTGGATTCATTAATGAAGCTATCTGTGGATACCTGAAGCTTGCTAGTAGCTTGGGCCAGTTCTCCCACAATTTCTTCTAGGCTCTTCTTCCCACTTCCTTGCTCTTGAGAGGGTTGAGGTTTCTGATCTTGACCATAAGTCCTTTGATTAGAGTACTCCCTTGAATTTCCAGACTTGTCTTGATCTCTCCATGAAAAGTTAGGGTGATTCCTCCAACCCTGATTATAAGTATTTGAGTAAGGGCTGTTTTGAGGATTACCCATTGCCTTCACTTCCTCATCAAATGCAGCATCTTCAGCACTCAGTTTGCGACCATCCAAACGTTGTACTATTGCATCCATCTTTTGTGACAACTTCCTGTTGGAGGCGAGAACATCATCATTTGTTCCAACTTCATGCACACTTTCCCGGTTCTCCCTATCATAATCTGACTGTGAAGATCTAGTGGCCAAATTGTCGATGATCTCAAGAGCTCTGTGTGCAGGCAATGAATCAAATGCACTATTAGCTGCTGCGTTCAACATACCTCTTGCGTACTCACGCAATGATGAGTAGAATTTGTCCACTTATTCACCAGCAGAAATATTATGACTTGGACACTTCCTCAGAAGTTCTTGGAGTCGCTCCCAAGAACCTAAAATATTCAATCACGTTTTTCTTCTCTTCCACCGTCTCTGCACTGTCTCCTCTCCTTTTTACTTGGCTGCTTACCCTATTCTGAATTTATACTGTCAGTATATATATATTTTCCCTTTTTCTTTCTCAAATCCCACCTGTAATGCGCTCTGTTTCTTTCACGTGAACAAGACAAAAAGCCCAACAACTCTGCCACGTGTCACAGCTCCATTGGACGGAGCTTAAAGGGGTGGATTCCAGTGTTTCACGGACCGCGGTCGTATGGCGGACCTTCGGCGTGATTAAGCCATGTGGCAGGGATGAAACAACAGCCATTAATTTGCTGCGAGTGCATGGTAATTCCCGTGGACTATCAGCGTCAGATCAGCTCCTCTTTATTAATCCGAAAATCCTAATAAAATGTAAATAAAATTCATAAAAATTATAGAAAAATACTAAAAACATATAAAAATAGTAAAGTGCATGAAATAGTTCTAAGGTGGCCTGGATTGACTAAAATACCCTAAATAATATATCAAAATGCATAAAAATAAGCTAGAAAAGTAACTTAAACACCCGGGTCATCATTATTGCACAAATGAACTAAAAGTCCTTTACAATTGGTATCCCTCCCCTATTTATAGTTGGGGAAGTTGGGCCTAGCGCCTCTAAATCATCCTAATGGGCCAGTTGGGCCTTCGGGACAAGGGCCCAAATCCTTAATGTAGTTCTCGCCTTAAGCCAGCGCCCCTGGGCGAGGGACCCGGGGGTCTCGCCCAGTCCAAACCCCATAACCCTACTCATCTGCCTCGTCATCAACATCATCTTCTTCTTCATCAATAATGGGTTCATCGTCCGGTATCGGCTCATTTGTGAACTCTCTAAGCATGTGATTCCTCAAGCCACGGTAGATGTCACCCTCTTTCTCAAAGTAGGACTCGACCAGCAGACGAAAGAAGCTCTGAACCTTCCGCTCACTCTTGCTACGGTTCTCTCTAACCCATTCCTCGTCTTGCGGCTCCGGAAGCTCCTATTCTTGCACTTCAGGTTGTGGTGGCTCCTCACGCTCCACTAATGGCTCTTTCTGTTCAACCTCCATGTCTTCGGAAGGATCAGCTCCGACACAGTCTCTCGAACAGAAGATGTCTCTGACTCCAAGTCCATAGGGGTTTGGAAACGAGGGGGTGCAAACGGTAGCTTCACCCTCCCATTATGTTGTTGAACCTCGACACACTCTCCATTCTCGTTGGTTCCCGAAATTGTGGCACTGCCGACGTAAATGCGACGGACCTGGTGTGCGTCGGACACCCACGCCTCGTCTTTATTCTCGTCATGGAGAGTTGGCTTCCAGGTAGGCACCGTGTTCGTGGTCCGAACCATCTGGCGCCCCCCCCCCCCCCAGAACAAACAAGTAAACACATAAAAGAGGGTCAGTTCTCATGCAAGACTCACAAATAAACACAGTTCGAACATAAACATACAAATAACAAGAGTCTCAAAATCCCACATCTCAAGTTAGCAACCTACGGTTTAGTTAGACTAACGTCCTCACTATTCACACCACCACCTCAACACCTTGGCCAATATAGATCATCCGCAGATGAACACACAAGGGGACCACACAGTCAACCCAAGTCACATGGAGACCACACAGTCAATCCATAAGTTCTCAAGGAGACCATACAGTCAATCCTTATCCCATGACTAAATCACGGTTATCACGTGGAGACCACACAGTCAATCCACAAATTCATCCTCCCGTGCAAGTAACCGTTTGTCTCTAACGACACCATCGTTCTCATGGTCCATAGCCTATGACTAGCACTATAACCACATAATCACTACTTTGAAGTGAATTCACTTCTCAAGGTTCATTACCAATATCATAATTTAGGGTACCATAATCGGTCTTCATGCATAGTATAATCATCAAGAGGTTTAGGGTTTTGCCTCGTTCCCCCCACAAATATAGTAGATATCCAACCAACTCTCACATGTAAAAGTAAATCGATGCCCAAACCCTAGAGAGTACTTAGGGTTTCGGACAAACATCATAGCACATCAATTAATCATGATTTTCATACCTCAAGTAGTAAAAATCAGCAACAATACATCAACTCAAACAAATAGTCAAGAAGATAAGAAAAATCGCCTAAAGCCTCAAAATTAGGGTTCGGTCGTGACCTATAAAGAATATAAGGTTTTCAAAACTTTTAGTCATGCTTCACACATCAATTTCCAGCAAGCTTTTCAATCATAAACATCAACATACAACCCATCTTAACACATGTTATTGATCATCAATTTAGATCTAGGCATATATGACAAGTTTAGCAAGGTTTTTGAATAAAATCATCATGGATCATGGCATCACGTGATTTGGCATGGAAAAACAGAACCTTTTTACCCTAAACATGCATAAAAGGATCTCTAAATGTTCATACAAGTCTCCCATGTTAAAGATCATCAAAACTCATAAGTTTTCACATAAAATCATAAGATTTCAAGCATGCAATTTCCTAGACTTTACCCAACTAGAACATCCCTCACCTTGGCCTAAAATTTGAGAAGAAAAGATGAAGATTGAAGAGATGATCCTTGCTCTTCCTCCCCTTGCTCGAGATCCCTTCTTCCCCCTTGATCCCTTCTTTTTTCTCTCTCGGCCTCCTCTCTTTCTCTCCTAGGGCGGCGGCTCCTTCTTCCCTCTCTCAAACCCTACTTTTCTCTCTTCTTTTTGTTGAGTGAAATATGTGAAGGAATGGGTGTGTGATATGCCTTTCTAAATCAGCCTTATTCACTTGAATGAAAGAGCAAAGCCTTCCCCCTTTTTCCCCTCAACCCGCGGCCACAACCCAAGCCCAACTAGGGTTTTCAACTTTTTCTTCTTTTCTCCTAATTATTAAAAAAAAAAACATAAATAACATTCAGTCTTTTTCCTATAAAAAACTGAATATAAAACTTAAACAAATAAGGAATATTTCCCGCTTCCATAAATAAAATTCAATCTCTACATTTAAACCCTATTTTCCCTCAAATCAAGCAAAACAAATCAAATTTAAATTCAAAAACTTTATCAATGGTTTTGGCTCCAAAATTTCGTGAACCACTCTCATAATAATTCAAAAATATTTTTCAGAATTAATTATCTAATAAACCATAGGTTTAAAAATAATTAAATACATTTTATTTAAATAAAAGCCCATTTTATTTAAATAAAACCTCCAAAAATAAAACAAGCAATATTCCCTCATGGAATATTCTTAAAACCATGCCCAGCACCTCCTCATAAGGTGTGGCCCACGAAACTGTCCTCGCCGACTCGATTCGCCAACTCATCGCCATTGTCGGGCCGATTTTAACCTAAAAGTCGTCGTAAAATAACCCTAGCGATATTACAGTCAAAACGATCGTAATGATGAGTACATCGTCATCTAGATATTATTAAGGTCTAATAATGTCCCTAATAAAATAATTTCCCTTTCTAAAGGCATAATATCACATATAACACAAATAGTTCATAGAATATTATTCAATATTATTATTAAAATAATATGCCCAAAAACCGGGTCTTACAATCTCCATCTTCTTCATCCTTTCTTTTTCTACTTTCTACCCTCATCTCCTCCCTCTCACGCACTCTGATGCTCTCCCTCACCTCAACCCTTTTTCCCTTCCAAAAACCAAAATCGTTCAACCCAAAATCACAAAACCAAAAAACCCACAAACCCACTAAACCGAACCCCAACTCTCTAAGTGCATATTATTAATTCAAATTTCATTAAACTAAAATGAAAATAAATTATTATTTAAACATAAACTCTTTGTTGTTCACATTTGAAAATCAGATTTCTGTAGTTGAAAAGAATAGGCAGAACATCACAACCTCTTAATCTATCAATTGTACAAACAATTGCTTCAATAAATAATATGCACTCAAAGCAAAGCAAAGCTGTTGTTCGTACATAAAGCTAACATCAATCATATGTAAACCCAGGTTTAGAATGTGAGGACTCTAGCTCTGTTTTTCAGATCATGCACACCCTGTTTCAATATTGCACTTTACATGAGTCATGTTGAATGATTACTACTTGCTAGCTCAAATAAGAGTTTGATTCAGCACCCATGTTGGTTTGTGGGTAAATAGCCAAGCTTATGTACTGCTATATCATCTTAAAACCAAATCCCAATTTTCACAAGGTCACATGGTTTGTGGGTTTTTTGGTTTTGTGGTTTTGGTAAGGAAAAAGGGTTGAGGTGAGGGAGGGCATCAGAGAGCGAGCGAGGGAGGAGATGAGGGTGGAACGTAGAAAAAGAAGGATGAAGAATATGAAGATGGAGAGAGGGTGACGGTGGTGGGGAGAGGTAGAGGTAGAGCTAGAGGAAGATGGGGGACATAAAGAATTTTTTCAGATTCAGGGACTAAATTGAAGCTTTTACAACTTTCCCACCAGTCAAATGCCACACAAGCTTCAACTTTGACAAAAAAAATCCAAGTCACACTTCCATTAACGACGTTAGCTTTTTTTAACCCAAGGACTGCTGATGAGGGAGATTTGGCACATCCAATGACCACATGCGTCATTTTGAAATTTTAGGGACGAAGTTGAAGGCGGTGGACCCTTTCAGGGACCAAGTTGACTATTTACCCGTTATTTTTTTATTGATAATTAAGTATTAAGTATAACTTAGAAGATGTATCTTAGTGAGAAATGTACTTTTTGTCCCATACTTTACAAATTTAGCAATTCCCCCCTACTTATTTTATTTTGAAATTTTGGTGCCTCTTAGTTGAGTGATCTCATATTTTTGGTCCACTACTTTACTTTTTTTAACAATAAAATTTTATTGGCAAGCTTAAATATGATGTTCCTGTTTTAAACAGCAGTCATACCCCCCTATAATTCCAATTAAAATATGCCAAGTGTAAGGCTGCCATGTCATCTGGTAGCATAGTAAGTCTTGTATTTCACATTTAGGTCCTTTTACTTCTTAAAAAAATTTCTCTGTCTCCCCCCAATTAATACTATGTTTTAATTTGTTTTTTTGAATTTTGAAATATCTGATTTAATCTAAATTCTTACTAACTATCAACCTAAGAAGCCATGAACCATAATCCCTAATTCTCAGAAGCTGTCGAATTCATCTCTGTTCAGTTCAGAGGCCACCTCGCCGGTGTATCACGAGCCGCGGCTGTCCACCTCCGCCCTCCCCTGGTGGTGGGGCCACATTTGCAATCTATCACTGAGGTCCATCGCGATCCGTCCCTGAGGTCGATTTCTTCCATCGCGATATGCTCCATTTTCATCATCTTCGATCGAAAGGCTCTTCATCTTTTCGAATACCATAGCCCCGCTACCTATCTTCATCTGACGATACTTATCTTCAACTTTAAAACCCTAACCAGCACAACCACACGATGATAACCCTAAATTCGAAGGCCTGACAATCTAGGCTTGAACTGTAACATCCTGACTTGACGACTGGCCTCACAGTAACAACACGAGTCTTTTCAGCGCACTTTGTCCTCACTCGCGCGCTTCCTGGGAAAACTTCTCCCAGGAGGTCACCCATCATAATATTGCTCCAAGGCGCTAACCATGGAGTTCTTATGAATTGGGCTCCCGAAAAGAAGTTGCAACTTGTTGTTATGGGTAGTACAATCAAATCTTTTATGCCCTCCTCAACTGTATAGTCCATCCCTATACAGTCTTGGAATACCTCTTGTTCGGGTGTGAGATCGGTTCATTCATGTGCCCCTCCGCCTAGAAGCCTGCCAGAAGCCGCTCCTTGTCCGTGCCTCAGCATCGGCGATCACTCCCCGCCCTCGTCGGCCCCGGGCGTCACAGGCCCACCAACTTCCGCTTGGTTCGTCCCCGAACCACACCGTACTGGGAGAGGTCGGCTCTGATACCATTTGTAACATCCTGACTTGACGACTGGCCTCACGGTAACAACACGAGTCTTTTCAGCGCACTTTTTCCTCACTCGCGCGCTTCCCGGGAAAACTTCCCAGTAGGTCACCCATCATAATATTGCTCCAAGGCTAGCACACTTAACCATGGAGTTCTTATGAATTGGGCTCCCGAAAAGAAGTTGCAACTTGTTGTTATGGGTAGTACAATCAAATCTTTTATGCCCTCCTCAACTGTATAGTCCATCCCTATACAGTCTTGGAATACCTCTTGTTCGGGTGTGAGATCGGTTCATTCATGTGCCCCTCCGCCTAGAAGCCTGCCAGGAGCCGCTCCTTGTCCGTGCCTCAGCATCGACGATCACTCCCCGCCCTTGTCGGCCCCGAGCGTCACATGAACCCTAGGCCGGTACAAATTGACATTCCGCGAAATTATCAAGGTTAGGTTTTGTGAGTTTGACTAATTTTCTTAATCCCACACTTAATTTGTTGTTCATTGACTAATTTTGTTTGACATTGAATTTCAAATGTTGTCGATTATTAGGCAATTGAGCTGATCTCTGAGGTGTTTATCAAAGATTGAGTAATTTTGGTGTTGAGGCAAAGTAATCACAAGGTATGTATTCATCTTTGCAAGGTATTTATGTCTTTCTCCATTTGGGCTGAGAATTTTTTCTAGGATTGGACTGAGATGATGGGGTTGTATACTATGATGAATATGTGTTGCAGACTACATGTCTTTATCTACCAAATTATTGGAGTTTATAATCATAGAATTTGATGTGTTTGATCTCTTTATTTCCTTATTGCTAGCAGTATTTCCTGTTTGCATTGATCTCTCATTGGCAATAAATTAGTTGTTATCACCTCCATGAGTTCGATTAGTTTAAGTTGTTAGTTGGTTTGGCATTCTGTGGTTTAGTAGATTTAACTTCCATGTGTTCAAATTAACAGATATTATTAGGTCATACAAAGTTTCTTCAATCTGATTTTAGTGTTTCCCTTTACTGTGTTAGGCAATTGAGAATTCATCATCTTCCTTTGTCTCAAAAAGCACATCATCAATTAAGGGGTCCAACAGGAAAATATGCTTCTGTGGTGATCCTTGTACTGTTAGAGTTTCTAAAATTGAAATGAACCCAAGGAGGATGTTTTTTGGCTGTCATAAATATGGTGGACTTATGGATCATTGTGACTTCTTTGTTTGGTGTGATGAGACAAATCGAGTATCGACGAAGCTAATCAATGATCTAGTGATGAAGAACAAAAAACTGACGAACGAAGTGGAGGCACAAAAGGAAAGAGTATTGTCTTTGGAGAAAGGCTTGTTGGATACTAATCAAAACTTGGAATCTACCATACAAGAAGTTCATTCACTGATAAATAAGTTAAGGAAATTGGGAGTTTTTGTATGTTGTTTTGTTGTGTGTTTAGTTTTGATTCTATTGAGTTACATTTCATAAAAGAGATTAGGAGTTGTGGTTTTTTATCTAATGAATAGTTGGATTTTATGTGGGTTGTTATCATTCAGCTTTATGTATCAAGATCTTTTAATTGAATGCCAGTGGAACTAATCTTCTTTTCTGCTTTGAATTCTCTATTGCTTGAAAGCACTTTAATCACTGTCGTGAATTCATAATTGCATGTGTTTGTTATAGAAACATGTAACACTACTTCATATTTAACCTCTTAATGCTTGAGTAATGTTTAGGACGAAAAATAATCAGATAATAATTAACACGACACTTATTTAACCTCCCTTACAAGTTCATCGTATTAACTTATTTTTCATTCCACACCACTTTCAAGAAGTGGGAGCAATAAACATAGACGAGATAGTTAACAAATCCAAGGAAATCAAGTCATTTTTTTCTCTGTTCAATTTGAGACGCAAAAGAAAGACTTGATAGTTAATCAACTAACTGGAGGATAAGAAAATGTCAAAAAAATGAGAAATATCAAAAAGTAGAGCAAATTGTAAATTTGAGGGGCACAAATTTATTAATAGGGGTACCCAACCCATTACAAGGAAGATGAAAAAAAGTACAAGAAAGAAAGTGAAGACTTAAAGATCAGCTCCCTTACTTCACATATGAGTAAGGCAGATCGAAGGTTCCATACACCACTCATAAGAAACATGAATAAAATGACTATTTTTAGCCATCAACCATTCCCATGACTTTATTCTAGCCAATTCAAACACAAATACAACATCGAAACCTTCCTCCCTAAATATTCTACCATTCATTGCATTCCACACTTGCCACACCACTGCTGACCAAATAATAGATAACCTAGACCTGCTATTTGAGTCAAGACAACCCACAAATTGAATAAAATGGTACGTTGGGTCATTAGGAGTGACAAAATAAAGTCCCAACCACTTAGAGACCAAATACCATACATGCCAAACACAAGAGTAGATGAAAAAAACGTGAACAACAGTGAGTACATTTTATTAGCTTCGTTTGAAATGTTACACTTGACAAACAATATAAGAAGCCAATAAGACCTAATATATAAGTAAGATACTTGAAACTTTTGCTTGAAAATTTCACAAGCAATGAAAGCACATAATAATGTGATAAATATATAACTAATAAAAGGCAGGAAACGCAAACAAAATAACATTCCAAATTAAGGAGATAAATAGCATTCCATATACTTTAATCGCGAAAAAGTCCAAAATTAGGAAACGCATACAAAATACATTGTCCAAATAAAAATGCCACTAAACATTGTCCACAAAATTAATCTCCATATTGATTTGTGTCCTAATCAGAAAAAAAATTCAACTCCAAGGGATTGCAACCATGCTACATCTTCACATATTTGTTCCAAAATGTGTAAGCTGAGGCAATGGCTTCATCGCCTATGTTGTTGAACGACAAAGACATCGAATCCAGTGCAAGCCTCACTCGGGTCTCTTCATTAACCTATAATAAACAAGCATGTTGATAGAAAATTTCGGTGTAAAAAATAAATTGAATGGCATGATAATAAAAGCAGATTCATACAATTATGAGGTAATTTTCAATCCATAAATTATCAGTCATCCAGGTTGCAACCCAAACACCACAGTCATTCTTGTCATAAGGAAATAGTTAGTCAAATAATTATCAAAAACCAATTGTCCAAAAAATATCAAATAAATTGAGAATTTCTTACGAGACAGATGCTTGTTGACCAACATTATCTTTCTGCATGATTTCAAACTCATAAAATGTAAGCCTCAATTTTCCAGAACTTTTAAACTTCTGCCTCAGCAACAACTCATCTAAAAATATGACTTGTTCAAAGAATATGGATTTAATATATAAGCATATATCATAACCATACTTGCTTGATGGAATTGAGAGAGAGTCTAGAATGATCACTTGATGAATGACTATGTCGACAACAACTAGATACCAATGTTTGTTCTCATCATTAATGGGAATAAAAATCTGCAAACACCAACATATTTGTAAGTAAAATATCTGCTATAATTTGAAAATTATATTGTTTTTAAGCACATACCTTTTTGACTTGATCTGCCTTACCCATGAATGTATCTTTGTACCATCTCACAACATCATCTTTCTCAATACCAGGCGTCGATGCAAATTGTTGTATTTAAAAGTGATTAAAATAAACAAGATAATATGTTTGAGTTAATGTGAAAAGCATTGTTATCTAGATCTGAAGTTGTGGGTATTGAATTAAAAGGGAAATGAATTACCACAAACATTATGGGTAAGTACCACCTAGATCTGATGTCCGCATTGTTCCTATCTTGATAAGAAAGCATACTCACAACCAAATTAAGAACTTGTATGATAGACTATGTCAATAAAGTAGTCTTAAAAAATAAACTTAAGTTATTAATAAAAAAAAATTGTATATTCTAACCTACTGGTCAACCCATCTCATTTGACGTAAGGTTTTTAGAGTTGTTCTGTTTGCATGAAAATCGAGTGTTCGGACTAGAGTTTCCTTACTACACATCCCAAACACAGTACGTAAGCATGTGTTTATTATGTAGTGATGCCATTTATGTATAGCGGACTCTATGTAGAAAAATATTACCCATCTACTCATGTTGCATTGTTGTCTGCAAATAAATATGCCGCTATAACCGCCTCAACCTTGCCGAGAACCATACGTTCAGGAGGACGGTAAATGATAGGGATACACTGAACACAATCCGTACATAAGTTAGATTACAAAATAACAATATTGTCACACACTTGTTATATTAATTAGTTCATAACAATATGAAGGTATGAAAAACGGTAGAAAGGGGGGGTTTGAATAACGTTTTCAGTACAAAACTTCCACCTTAAAGATTTTGACAAATCTTTCAAGAACTTAAGTGCTAAAGATAAGAGATAGAGAAGCACACAAGGATTTTATCCTGGTTCACTTGATAAATCACTCAAGCTACTCCAGTCCACCCGTTAAGGTGATTTCTTCCTTCTTAGAATGAAGGCAATCCACTAATCAGGTAAGAGTTACAACTGCACTTGAAACCTACAAGTGACTAACAATTACACTGACTTAGCTCACACTAAGATTCACTCTCTTAGTCTTCTCTAGGATCCGATCAACCTTGATCTCCTAAAGGAACTAAACAAACTGTTTATCAAAGAATTGTTTACAAGAGATTTGCTTCTAAAAAGCTAATAGTAAACTCAATGAATTTCAGATGAAAGAAAGCTTAGAATAATTTGAATATGTCTTGCGCGTATGTATTGCTTCTTGCCGCTTCTTTCAATCTTCAGCCTCTATATATACTCCAAGGATTAGGGTTGAGCAATGCATGGGAAATGCTACCGTTGGAGGGCAGTTCTGGAAAATCCAGCTTCTGCTGTGGCTGAGAACGTTAGGTAGGTCGTCAGGAAGGTACACTTGCTTTTGTACTTGGATAGCGACTTGACCTTTTAACCTAGGAGACTTCTGATCAGAGGAATGCTTCGTATTGGAACTTGTGAAGCCGGTTGATCAGAGTCAGAGGGAAAGCACAGATCCTCTGACCATTGTTTCTTCTGATTCTGAACTCAGAGGGAAGAACATGGCCTTCAGAGTTTCTTGCTTCTGGACTTCAGAGTTTCCACTATTCAGCTTCTGGATCTTCAGAGTCTTCTACACCATCAGAACATCTGAACCTTCAGTGTTTCTTGGTTATCAGAACTTCTGGATCTTCAGAGCTTCTAGCGACTGAGTCCACATCAGAGTTTGTATAGCTTCAGAACTTCTGAAGCTTTTCCACTGTTCATACTGAACATGGTGAATGCGAAAGCGTTGCTTGGGTTACTCTTTATACACAGTGCTTCTGATTTGTGTGAGATTGAGTTGAGGTCAGAGCCTGTAAATAGCACACTCAGAAAAACACGTTAGAGTACCACAATTGTTCATATCAAAAGGTTAACTTGTAATCATCAAAACATAGAGTTGTACTACTAGATCAAAACTTGATCTTACAAATCTCCCCCTTTTGAATGATGACAAAACTAAGATTTTTGATGAACAATTCTTAAACATTAAACTGAATTCACTCAGAGTTTAGAGATATAGAATAATACTTATCCTGATGTGAATAGTTTATCTTGCTCATTCTGCATTCAAGTCACTGCTTGATTCTGAGCTTAGCTCCCCCTGAATCTAATACTTGATGAAAACGTTAGTAAAGTCTAGATTCTGAGCTAAATAATATAAGAGTTCAGAGTGAAAAACTTATGACATAGATGAAAATCGAGTAAACAGAGCGCATAAGTAATCAGAGTCATGGACAAGGTATCAGAGTCTTGGGTATCAGAGTCAACTTATAATCACTTCAGAAGAAGTGAAATGTATTCCTTGTATTTGCCCAGTGACATATCTATGGTCATGAAGGTGGAACTCTTAAATTCTCCAAAAGAAAAATAAATCACACTAACACATCTTACACATCAAAAACTGGGTTTACTCCCCCTTTTTGTCATAAGCAAAAAGCTTGGGGTGTGAAAAACTTAGCTTGAAGTACAAGGTACTCCCCTTAGAGAAGGTCTAAGTTTAAAGAAAATGAAAACGATGCAAGAATCAGAGTTAGGCGAAATAAATAGAAGAGTTAATGCAAGAGAAGAACGTTTACCACCGGTCAAGTGAGTAAAGAGAAGGGTCAGTTACCAAGAACTTAACCTCGAGAAACTGTAAGAGCATTAACTTTCATTGAGAAAGTGAAGCCTATATAAAGCGTTGGAGAGAAAGGTAAGCTTCACACCTCGAACAATTTTCAGTAAAAAATGGCATCATACAACGTAGTACTAGAAGAGCTGAGGAAGAAGGCCTTTGAAGAGGACTTGTTCCTGAACATCAGGCATCCAGAGGGTACAAAGACCATCTCGGAGCTAACACAGACATTGCTGGAGAGAGACCTGAAGGAATTTCTTGCCTTCGTGGAGGAGGTGCAAGAACTCAGCCGGCTTGAACTCAAGCTGCTGGAAGAAAAAGAGATCTTGGAAGAGAAGCTCAAGACTTCAGAAGAGAGTCTGGAGAGGGATGAGCTAAAGGTCAGCCTTAACAGCATCCAGCATGGACTGGAGCGTCTGGAGAAGATAGGTCAGAGCAGCGCCAGGAGTGCAGAAGAATGAGGAGGGATCCTCCATTCTAGATATTATGATGTAAAGAAATATGATGTAAACATAGAAATGTGATGAATAAAAAAGATTTTTGCAAACATATGTGATACAAATATATATATAGATATGCATATAGAATCACAAACGAATAAAATAGAATAAGTAAATAAAAAGAAACAGAGTTTAAATAAAACAACGTTAAATAAAAAGAAAGAAAAAGAAGAGATCCTAAAACTAAGGTTTGTCAGATCGTCGCAGAAGTTCCATCATCATTTGCTTCATCTCAATCAGCATGGATTCATGAATGTCAAGACGCTGTTCCATGATGTCGAGTCTGGATGAGCTTGTCTGAGTAGAGCTGGAAGGAACATTCTGAGCAGCTTGAGGATCTGGAATGGAAGCAGAAGCAGCAGGAGTAAACACAACTGGTGCAAGTGCTTGGCATCTAAGAGCTTCAGCCTCAGCTTCAAGTCGCTCTGCCTCAAGTCTGGCTTGTTCAGCTTGAGCTGCTGCTAGACGTGCAGCTTCTTCTGCTTGAGCCTTCTTTCTCTTGGCTTCTTCAATGGCTTCAAGAAGCTTATTTCTCTGTTCTAGTTCATGAAGAGCCACCCTTCTAGCAAACCTTTGCTTGGCAGCCTCAATCCTCTGACTTCCCTCTGCATGCAGGAGCTGCATCATAATTGGAACTTGAGCCACTAGCCAAGTGCTCAGATTGTTCCACTCATCAGCCACACTTTCAGCATTCTCACTGAGGTCAGTCTGACCGTGCACATTGCGGAGCCTCAAAGAGGCTTCATGATAGAAAATATTGATGCACTCAGAGAGAGATGTGGGTTGGAGAGGAGTATAGGGAATTATGGAGAGGTTGGTTTCAGGAGAGGCTGGGTGATTGCTGCTATGAGCTTCAGAGGCACCTTGTGGAGAACCAATGTTAATCATTTGATCATTGGGGTCAGAGGTTCCAAGGTGAGGGTCTGAAGTTTCAACCAGAGGATGAGGTGATCTAACTGAGGATTGATTAGACACTAAATGTTCGGTTTCAGGTTCTGGTTGAATAGGCTCTTGTTGGTCAGGGACAGGGTGAGCTGGTTGAGCCAAAGGGTCTGCCTCTTGTAAAGGATTAGCCAAGATAGGTTCATCTGGGTCTACTAGACGTTCAGGTCTAGGGCCAGGATATCTCCTAGGGCTTGGACAAGTTAGGTAATATTCCTCTAAGGTAGACACCTTTTCTTTTCTAACCTCCATGAAT
The DNA here is from genome assembly GCF_012489685.1 of Lotus japonicus. NCBI lineage: Eukaryota > Viridiplantae > Streptophyta > Magnoliopsida > Fabales > Fabaceae > Lotus > Lotus japonicus. Next base: position 55,952,851 of record NC_080043.1, on the reverse strand, counting down.
TTTCTAATGGATTCAGAGTTATTGGAGGGAGAAGAATCAGCAACATTGGTTGGGAAGGATACAGGTGTAAAGGCTGTTGAAGAGTCTGTATCCGTGGTTCTGGCAGCAGGACGTTCTGATGCTCTGGGAACAGAGTGATCAGACGTTCTGGGTTGTGGTTCTGTTTGGTTTGGCTCTGGTTGTTCATGGATGATTGGTTCAGAAAGTAATGGGTCGTACGGAATGGTGAGGAGAGAGGTTGGTTCTTCTGACCTAGAGGGTTGATTCTGAAGCAAATTCCAGAGAGGTGCTTCAGTAGGGGAAGGTTGAAAGAAGGAAGATCTTGGGGAATGTGGTGGAGTGGTGGTTTGTGCGGCTGGTTGGGATTCAGGAATAGGAGTGAGGGGATTTGAGGAGTGTTTGAGCATAGCAGAAATAGGGAGTGCATCAAATAAATTCAAATCATCATCAGAAGCAAGTGCAGGCTTACTTGAATGTGCTGATGATCGAGTCACTCTGGCAGGAGGTTCAGTCCTTCTGACCACTTCAGCAGCTGGTTCCACCCGAGTAGGCTTCACCACGATTCTGACCTTCTTCTGCTTCTTCTTAGGAGGACCATCCTCATTATCACTATCATCACCATCATCAGGCTTTCTCTTCGTCTTCTTGACCAGAGGGACATCAGATTCCTCAGAGGATTCTTCCAGAACCATCTTCCTCTGAGCTTTCTTCTTGGGAGGAGAAGGAAACTCTGGAGCTGGCGCAGTCTGCTGACGAAATCATCAAGGTCAATTTCGAATCCTTGAGCCCTGAGGTCTTCAACATAGCATCTGATGGCGTCAGGATTGTCTGCCTGAGTCCACAGAGGGTAGTCATTCAGAGGCATCCTTCTTCCTCTGATCTCAGAAGATGTGTCTTCATGAGCAGGAGCAATCTTCTTCTGGACCAAACCCATCTTCTTCAGAGAGTTTGCAGTGAAGACATCACTGACAATTGTGCTCAGATCCTCTACACATCCAGCATTAACCAGATCTTGCACCAGGTTGCTTTCAATGAGAAAGTCTGAGAGCAGCCTCCCAAAAGGGATATATTTGATTGCAGACTTGATGGAGGCGGTGGTGCGAGACTTCCGGATGCATTCCTTCAAGTAGGAGAACAGGAAGTAGGGAAGGCAGATCTTCTTCTGATCTTGGATGAAGAACAACATCACCTTCTGATTGAAGTTGATGTAGTCTGGAGAACTGCCCTTCGGTCTCTGGTTTATGCAGTGAAGCAGGATCTTGTGCCAGATCCTGAGTTTGGGGTGAAGATCCATCACCTTGTAACTCGTCTTGCCCGGTTTGAAAGTGGTGTACAGGGCCTGGTTGATTGTGTCCTTGGTGCTGGGTTTCAGCTTCGATTCCGTGAGTTGGAAACGAAACCCATAAGCAGTGTCTGCACCTAGCAGATTCACGAATGACTTCTCAGTGATGATGATCTTTCTTCCAAGAATGTGAGAGACCACCTGAGTATCATCGCAGTCGGCGTGCTTCCAGAATTCCTTTACCAGTTTCTCATACACCGGTCCTCGAAGTCGGTTGAAGTAATTTCCCCAACCTTGAGCTTGGACTTCAGGACGAAGATCAAACCCATTTGTAGCCAGGTTGTCGAGGTCGAATCTCCATTCTGCCAGGACTTGAAGTTCCTCAGGAGCAAATACGCAGTGAACGGCACAGCCCCGTTCTGCAATTGGAACACTCTGTTCTTGAGTTTGAACTTGATCTTGAGTTGGATTCTCAGGGCCCCCTTGACCCGTTGCCAGACCAACTACCATGTGAGGGAACTGAGGTGCATCTGCAGTAGATCTTCTGGTTTGTCTCACCATTTTGAAGTGATTGAAGGTTTGAGGTAGAAGATGAAGGTTGGAAGATGAAGTGAGATCGAGAGAGAAATCGAGAAGAGCGGTTTTGAAAAACAGAGAGATCGAGAGTAAAAACCGGAAGTGAAAGAGAACGTGTGTGTATAGTGGGTTTTATCAAATAACCGTTGTTGATTCAAAAAGCACTTTTAAGATCAACAGTTGAAAATTAAAGATAGATAGTAACAGTAAAATACACAATCACACAGGAGAGAAGCACATCTACACGCAATCATAACAGACTGTCACACGGGCACAAGGAACTATGCATCAGAAATTCTGACACACGTGTTGTTGTCTCAGCTTCAGAGTCAGTACCAGTGGGTACACACTCTGATTGAGTTACCTTCTGGACTAGACATCTTCTGATCAAGAAGTATCATAGTCAGAGGTTCTGATCCATCTTCACTCTGGACAAAAATCCATGTTTAGATTTTTCAGAATAAAATTAAATCTATCTTCTGCTAAGGGCTTTGTAAAGATATCTGCCCATTGATGGTCAGTATCAACAAACTTCAGAAGAAGTACGCCCTTCTGTACATAATCTCTAATAAAGTGATACTTTACCTCAATGTGCTTTGCCCTTGAACAAGATAGGATTCTTACTCAATGAGATTGCAGCAGTGTTATCACAATAGATTGGGATATTGCTCTCAAGGATCTGATAATCCTCCAGCTGATGTTTCATCCAGAGCATCTGAGTGCTGCATATTGCTGCTGAGATATATTCTGCCTCTGCAGTTGATAGTGCAATGGTTGATTGCCTCTTGCTTGCCCATGAGACTAGATTGCTTCCCAGAAATTAACAATTTCCTGAAGTACTTTTTCTCTCTGTTCTATCTCCAGCATAATCAGCATCACAGTAACCTGAAAGCTTATACTCTGATGTTTTCTTATACATCAAGCCAAGGTTAGTGGTGCCTTTCAGATACCTTAGGATCCTCTTAACAGCAGTTAAGTGGGTTTCCCTTGGATCTGATTGGAAACGAGCACATAAGTGAACACTAAATAGTATGTCTGGCCTAGATGCAGTTAAGTAGAGAAGTGAACCTATCATGCCACGATAGAGCTTCTGACATACTTTACCACTTTTATCTTCTTTCTCCAGAATGCATGTAGGATGCTTTGGAGTCTTGGCCACTGTGGATTCCAGCATATTGAACTTCTTCAGAAGTTCTTTAGTGTACTTGCTCTGATGGATATATGTTCCTTCTGGTGTTTGATCAACTTGTATTCCCAGAAAGTACTTTAATTCTCCCATCATACTCATCTCAAATTCAGCCTGCATCATCTCGGAAAATTCTTTGCATAGAGATTGATTAGCAGAACCAAATATAATATCATCAACATAAATTTGCACAATTAAGATATCATCTTTATAAGTCTTGCAAAACAGAGTTGTATCTACTTTACCCTTACAAACTCATTCTCCAGAAGGAATGAGCTAAGTCTCTCATACCATGCTCTGGGAGCTTGCTTCAGAACCGTAGAGTGATTTCTTCAATTTGAACACATGGTCTGGTTTCTTCTCATCTTCAAAACCTGGGGGTTGATGAACATAGACTTCCTCTGAGATATAACCATTTAGGAAGGCACTCTTTACGTCCATCTGATGTAGAACTATGTTGTGATTTACTGAGAAAGGAGATCAACAGTCTGATTGCCTCCAGTCTTGCTACTGGAGCAAATGTTTCAGTGTAGTCTATTCCTTCCTGCTGGCTGTAACCTTGAGCAACTAGCCTTGCTGTTTCTGACTACCATCTCCTTTCTCATTCAGCTTGTTTCTGAATACCCATTTCGTTCCAATAACATGGACACTCTCAGGCTTCTTCACTAAGCTCCAAACATCGTTCTTGGAAAAATTGATTCAATTCTTCTTCCATGGCCAGAAATCCAATCCTTGTCCCTGAAGAGCTTCATCTATGGACTTGGGTTCAATTAAGGACACCAATCCTTTCAGACTCAGCAAGGTCTCTTCAGAGGGTCTGAAGGCAGATCTGGTTCTGACTGGTTCGTCTTTGTTACCCAGAATCAATTCCTTAGGGTGAGCTGCAGTGATTCTGCTCTTCTTCAGAGTTTGTGAGTTTAGAGGGACCAGCTTCTTCCTCTGGTTCATCTTCCTCTGGCTCAGCTTCCCTCTGGAGCTTTGCCTTTGTCAGAAACATTAATGCTTAAATCTGCAAACTTTTCAACTAGCTTTGACTGGTCAGAGTCAAGCTTATCATCAAATCTAACATGAATAGATTCTTCAATAGTCTTAGCATCAGTATTATAAAATCTAAAACCTTTAGATCTAATCAGAATAACCAAGTAATAGACACTTAGAAAGACTTAGCATCAAATTTATGCAATCTATCCTTAGTATTGAGAACATAACAAACAACCAGCCAAAAGGATGAAAATAAGAAATGTTAGGTTTTATGTTCTTCCACAATTCATAAGGAGTCTTATTCAGAATTGGTCTCACAGAGATTCTGTTCTGAATGTAACATGCTGTATTTACTGCCTCTGCCCAAAAGTGCTTAGCCATGCCAGTTTCTTGGAGCATGGTTCTAGCCATCTCCTGAAGAGTTCTGTTCTTCCTCTCAACAAACCATTTTGTTGAGGAGTTCTGGGACAAGAGAAATCATGTGCAATTCCATAGGAATCAAACAGACTCTCAAATTATCATTCTCAAACTCTCCACCATGGTCACTTCTGACACGCACAATCCTACAAGCCTTCTCGTTTTGCACTTGAGCAATGAAGGTAGAGAACACAGCATGAGACTCATCCTTGCGGGTTAGAAACTTTACCCATGTCCAGCGGCTATAGTCATCAACGATAACCATCCCATATCTCTTGCCACCTATAGAATCAGTTTTTACTGGTCCAAAAAGGTCGATATGCAGAAGTTCCAACGGCCTTGAGGTTGAGACAACATTCTTTGCCTTGAAAGGGACTTTTGTGAATTTGCCTTTCTGACATGCTTCACAAAAGAGCGTCTGAAGCGAACTTCAGATTGGGTAAGCCCCTGACAAGGTTTAGCTTGCTCAGCTGAGAAATCTTTCTCATACTGGCATGCCCTAAACCGTCTATGCCATACCCACTGCTCTTCATTAACAGACAGAAGGCACTTCACATTCTGAGCCTCCAACTCAGATAAATCTGATCTTATAGAATGTTGTTCTTCGTCTTGCTGTTAAATAGAACAGAGCCATCGATCTGACTTACAGCCCGGCAGGACTTTTGATTGAATATAAACATCATAACCCTTGTCAGCTAATTGACTTATAGACAATAAGTTATGTGTTAAGTCGTCTACCAATAAACACATTATCAATGCATGGACTACTATCTACACAAATAGTACCAGTACCAACAATTTTACCCTTTTCATTTCCTCCAAAGCCAACTTCGCCTCCAGGCTTAAGTTTTAGCTCTCGGAACATACGCCTTTCTCCCGTCATGTGACGCGAGCATCCACTGTCCAGATACCATGATTGGTGTTTCAGTGGAGCTATCAAGGATATCTGCAACATAGATAATCTTGTCCTTAGGTACCCACTTTCTGGGTCCTCTCTTGTTAGTTACCCCAGAGGTTCTGATCACCTTGGGTGTCTCAACATGATATTTTAAAGGAATATTTGCATGATATCTAGTCATAGAGAAAGATCCCTTTTTAAGAGGGTGTTTAGCAACTTTAGCAGGTAAGGATCAGGCAATATGGTACCAGAGGGAACAAAGCATTCATACAAGGATTTAGCTTTAGACATAGAAGGCTCATTTCTAATTGGTTTAGAATAGCCAATGCCATGCATTCCATTTATGCTTACGCCATAGATCATTGAAGCCATTAAGCTTCTATCCACGCTTTTAGCTAGGAATCTTTGAAAAGACTTTTCATACTTAGATTCATTTCTACAATCAGAGGCATCACAGGCAACAATTTCTTCTAACTTAGCAATCTGGTTCTTAAGCACAGAGTTAGAATTTACCAAAGCATGATTTTCATTTTTCAAATCAGAAATAATTTTCTCATGTTCAGAAGGAGTCTTGGAAACAGCAGATAAGTTCTTTTTCAACTTTTTATGCTTAGACAATAAAGAGTTATACTTATCCATGATATCAGACAAAGCATGTTTTCAGTTCAGAGGTAGAGAAGGAAGCGAAATACCTCGTTTTCATCGTCTGAGTTAGGATCTCCTTCTGATTCTGAGTCAGAGTCAACAGCTTCCTTTGACTCTGCTTCCTTGTCTTTGACAATTGCCATGAGTCCTTGGACTTCACCATCAGAGTCAACATCCTCTGACTCTGATTCATCAAATGTCACCATCAGACTCTTCTTCGTCTTGAAGTGCTTCTTTGGCTTCTTGTCTTTCTTCAACTTTGGACAATCACTTTTGTAGTGCCCAGATTCTTTGCACTCAAAACATGTGACTTCCTTGATTGAAGACTTCTTCTGGCCTGAGGACTCATACTTTCCTTTTGCCTTTCCAGAGCCTTTGAACTTGCTCTGCCTGTGCTTCCAGATGCGGTTGAGTCTCTTGGAGATCAGAGTCAGCTCATCTTCATCAGAATCTTCTGATGCTTCTTCAGATTCCTTCTTCTTCAGCTTGAAGAGCCTTTGACTTCTCAACCTTAGCCTTTTCAGATTTGGATTTCAAGGCTATGGACTTTTTCCTCAGATCTTGCATCTCTGAGCGCTTCAGCTCATGGCATTTCAAAATGCTGATGATTCTTCTAAACTCATATTCTCAACGTCTCTCGTGAGCTCTATTGAAGTCACCAAAGCATCCAACTTCAGGAAGACACCTATGACCCTTATGACATGATCTTTGTTGTGTAGCTCTTGTTGAGAGGTCGTATGCCAGCTACAAGCAACTGAAATCTGGAGAACATTTCTTCAATGGACTCATTTGCTCCATGATGAAGGATTCATACTTTTGGATCAAGACAATGCCTTTGATTCTTTGACTTTCTTGTTTCCTTCATGAGACATCTTCAGAGATTCAAAAATGCCTTTAGCAAACTCACGATCTGTAATCTTCTGTACTCTTCATAGGAAATAGCACTTAGAAGAATTGCTCTTGCTTTGTGATGTTGTGAGTACAGCTTCTTTTGATCTGCAGTCATCTCTGACCTTGGGATCTTCTTGCCATCTGCATCAACTGGACGCTCGTAGCCATCCACAATAATATCCCAGAGATCTGCATCGAAAACCCAGAAAGAAAACTTTCCAGTCTATCTTTCCAATATTCGAACCTTTGACCGTCGAACATAGGAGGCTTTGCATTGTAACCATCTCTTTGAGTTTCACTGGTGGTGGCAGCCATTGTTTTTCACACCGGCCCGGATCACTGAACACTGTTAGGTGTGGTAATCAGAACTTGCGCTCTGATACCAATTGAAGGTATGAAAAACGGTAGAAAGGGGGGGGTTTGAATAACGTTTTCAGTACAAAACTTCCACCTTAAAGATTTTGACAAATCTTTCAGAAACTAAGTGCTAAAGATAAGAGATAGAAAAAGCACACAAGGATTTATCCTGGTTCACTTGATAAATCACTCAAGCTACTCCAGTCCACCCGTTAAGGTGATTTCTTCCTTCTTAGAATGAAGGCAATCCACTAATCAGGTAAGAGTTACAACTGCACTTGAAACCTACAAGTGACTAACAATTACACTGACTTAGCTCACACTAAGATTCACTCTCTTAGTCTTCTCTAGGATCCGATCAACCTTGATCTCCTAAAGGAACTAAACAAACTGTTTATCAAAGAATTGTTTACAAGAGATTTGCTTCTAAAAAGCTAATAGTAAACTCAATGAATTTCAGATGAAAGAAAGCTTAGAAAATTTGAATATGTCTTGCGCGTATGTATTGCTTCTTGCCGCTTCTTTCAATCTTCAGCCTCTATATATACTCCAAGGATTAGGGTTGAGCAATGCATGGGAAATGCTACCGTTGGAGGGCAGTTCTGGAAAATCCAGCTCTGCTGTGGCTGAGAACGTTAGGTAGGTCGTCAGGAAAGGTACACTTTGCTTTTTGTACTTGGATAGCGACTTGACCTTTTAACCTAGGAGACTTCTGATCAGAGGAATGCTTCATATTGGAACTTGTGAAGCCGGTTGATCAGAGTCAGAGGGAAAGCACAGATCCTCTGACCATTGTTTCTTCTGATTCTGA